>NW_006988261.1:0-3097 GCF_000164805.1 Carlito syrichta
CGTGAATGCTGAGATTTACAGTGTCCACATCAAAAGATGTTGAGATGAGCACAGCTTGTTTCTTTTTAACTTTTAAATTTCTTATTTTACAGATGCAGGGTACAATTCAAGGTTAGGTATAAAAAGGTTCATTAAGCAGATACCCTTGCTGATGAGGTGTGCTCCCCTCCCCTGACAGTTTCCCTCAACTGCCAATTCCACCCCTCCTTCCCCTTGCAGTTTCCCACTACTGCCAGTTCCTGTCTTATAGTATTATGATAATTGTTCAAGGTCTGCTTATGAGTGAGAACATATGGTACTCTGTTCTGTTTTTCGGTAATAGATCACTGAGTATGATAGATTCTAAATCCATTCAAGTTGCTGCAAAGTCTATATATTTGTCCCTCTTTATGGCTGCATAATATTCCATTTTGTATATGTACCATTATTAATCCAGTCTAGCTTCGATGGGCAACATGGTTGGTTCTATTTTTTCTGCTATTGTGAATAGTACAGTTTGCTTTTAAGACATGCTTGAGGATCCCTTTTCAGGATCCCTTGGGAGAGCTGTAGAAAAAATGTAAATGGTGATGCAGCTATTGGAAGTGTATTCCTACCCCCGCCAGAGGGCAGAAAGATATTTTCCTACATAGTTCTTTTATTTTGATGTTTTAAAAACCTCTCAAATTTACAGAAATGTTTCTTGTATAAAATGTTCTTTTCCTAAGAGTTTGAGGCTAATTTGACAACCTGACACCCACCACTCCCTTGTTGATAAGAGGTATCTACCCATCCTCAGACAGATATTTACTACCATTAATCCCACCCCCCTCCATGGTTTCCTACTACTGTCAGTCAGTTTCTAATAGTATTACATTGGATGTTCAAGGTCAACTATATGAGTGAGAACATGTAATACTCAGATCTTTGTTTCTGTGAGAGGTCACTCAGTATTATAGACTCTAGTTCCATCCAGGTTGCTGCAAAATTCATAATTTTTTTATGGCTGCATAGTATTCCATTGTGTATATGTACCACATTTTTAAAATCCAGTCCTCTTTTGATGGACAGCATGGTTGGTTCCAGGTTCTTGCTTTTGAGAACAATGCTGTGATAAATATACGTGTGCAGGTATCTTTTATATGGAGTGATTTGAGTTCTTCAGGGTATATTCCCAGTGGGGGATTGCGGGGTCATATGGGAGGTTGATATTTAGGGCATTTAGGTATTGTCACACTGCTTTCCACAGAGGTTGCACTAGTTTACACTCCCACCAACAGTGTAGAAGTGTTCCCTTTTCACCACACCCTCTCCAGCAACAGTTATTTTTGAGTTATTGATAACTACCATTCTGACTGGAACTAGGTGGTATCTCAGTGTGGTTTTGATTTGCATCTCCCTGATGATTCGTGAGGTTGAACATTTCTTCATGTGTCTGTTGGCTGCTCAGATGTCTTCCTTTGTGAATTGTCTATTCATATCTTTTGCCCATTTCATAATGGGGTTGTTTGTTTTTTTCTTTTCAGCACATTTGAGTTCCTTGTAGATCCAAGATGTTAAGCCTTTGTCAGACCTAGAGTTGGCAAATACTTTTTCCCAGTCTGTAGGCTGTCTCCATACTCTCTTGATGGTTTCTTTGGCTTTGCAGAAACTTGTCAGTTTAATGAGGTCCCGCTTGTCTATCTTCTCTCTTATGGCCTGTGGGTTTTGGGTGTTGTTCAGGAATTGGAATCCAGTTCCAATTTCCAGAAGGGTATGTCCTTCATTTTCTGAGGTTCTTATGGTTTGAGGTTTTACATTTAGGTCTCTCATCCATTTGGAGTTAATTTTTGTGTATGGGGATAGATAGGGGTCCTGTTTCAATCTTCTGCATGTGGCCAGGCTGTTTTCCCAGCACCATTTACTGAATAGGTTCTCTTCTCCCCAGTGGTACGTGGTGGAGGCTTTGTTGAAGATGACTTGGTTGAGAAATTGAGGTTTCACTTCTGGAATCTCAATTCTACTCCATTGATCTATATGTGTGTTCCTATACCAGTACCAAGTGGTTTTGATGATTGTAGCTTTATAGTAAAGTTTGAAGTCTGGTAATATGATACCACCTGGTTTGCTTGTTTTTCTTTTTTTTTCTTCTGAGGATTGTTGTGGCTATTTTTGGTCGTTTCTGTTTCTATATGAATATCTGTGTTGTTTTTTCTAGGTCTGAGAAGAATGTTGCTGGTAATTTGATGGGTATTACATTAAATCTGTAGATTGCCTTAGGTAAAATGGACATCTTCACAATGCTGATTCTTCCAACCCATGAGCATGGGATATTTTTCCACTTGTTTGTGTCATCTTTGATATATTTGAGCAGTGTTTTGTAGTTTTGTTTTGAGTTGGAGCCTCACTCTGTCACCCAGACTGGAGTGCAGTGACCACTCCTGGCCACCGCACCTTGACCTGCGGGGCTCCGGCGATCCTTCCACCTCGGTCTTCCAAGTAGCCAGAATTGCAGGCATGCACTAACACACCCGGCTGATATTTTGATTTATTGTAGAGATGAAGTCTCACTGCCCAGGCAGGTCTCAAGCTCAGGCAATCCGCTCACCTCAGCCTCCCAAAGGCATGGGATTACATGCTGAGCCAGCGAGCACGGCTGTAGTTTTCATTGTAAAGGTCTTTCATGTCTCTGGTTAGAAGATGCCAAGGTATTTCATATTTTGTGGCTATTGTGAATGGAATTGTGGTTTTTATTTGGGTTTCTGTTTGTTTATTATTGGCGTAAAGAAATGCAATTGTCTTCTGCACATTAATTTTATATGCTGAAACTTTGCCAAAGGCCTTTATCAGTGTAAGGAGAATTTTGACAGATTCTCTTGGATTTTCAAGGTACACAATCATGTCATCTGCAAAGAGACATAACTTGACTTCCTCTTTTCCTATTTGGGTATCCCTGATTGCCTTCTCTTCTCTGATTGCTATAACCAGAATTTCCAATACTATATTGAACAGGAGGGGTGAGAGTGGACATCCTTGTCTTGTTCCAGTTTTCAGGGAAATGGTTCCAATTTTTGTCTGTTTAGGAGTATGCTGGCTGTGGGTTTCTCATAGATGGCTTTTACTATTTGGAGTTATGTTC
>NW_006988262.1:0-743 GCF_000164805.1 Carlito syrichta
CGAATCATGGTGTTTTTGAGCATGGATCTGGAAAATAGAATCCTTATTTACAGTCAACTACATGACCTTTTGGTAAGAAAGAATACGGAATCTGGGTTACATGAGTCCTCAATCCCAAAAATCTACAGAGCATCTTGGAAAGTTCTAAAAAGAATCAGAGTTTCGAAGCAGGATGTATCTAATGAGAGTCCTAATATACAGGAAAATACACAGTCCCATGCCAAGGAAGAAAAAGAATCGGGATTATAGCAGTCCTCAGTCCTTAAAATCAACAGGCCATGTGCTGTGGACTAAACAACAATCAAGGTTTAGAAGCTGGAAAATAGGTAATAGCAGTCCTCAAATACAGAATTTATATGATCTCTAGCTAAGGAGAACTAAGAAGCATCTTTTAGACGGTTCCTCCATCACAATATCTATATGACATCTTGCTAATGGCAAAACAAGAATCAGGATTTCCAAACAGGATTCTGGGGAATGGAAGTCCTCTTATACAGATATTACATGGCCCCTCGGTAAAGCAGAATAAGGAATCTGTGATACACTAGACCACAATCCGAAAAATTCTCAGGGTGTCTTGCTGCAATATAAACAAGAATCAAGGCTTCGAGCTCGTCTCATGTTTCAGAGATATTTGTCTTGTGGGTATTATGAATCAGTCATTTCAGACTCCAGCAACATTCTGTTCCTCTTGAGAGTTGTAATCGAGTATCTGGTAGTACAAATCCCTTAAGTTCCTCGGG
>NW_006988263.1:0-630 GCF_000164805.1 Carlito syrichta
GACGTGCCGGTTGCCACCTTTGAAACCTCCCATGAATGACAGGTGGAAAAGTTCCTCTTCCTCTCCCATCCCTGAGCGTGACTCCTCACAATGGGTGGCAGGGGTGCTGGTGGTTCCAGAGGTGGTGACTATTAATATTTGGAGTCAGAATCCTGCTCTGTCGTCCAGACCAGAGTGCAGGGGCACACTCACGGCCACCGTGGACTCCCCTTGCCAGGTTCAGGTGATCCTCCCACCTTGGCCTCCTGAGTGACTGGAACCACAGGCCTGTGCCATCACGCCTGGGTAATCTTTGAATTTATTTTTGATGGCCAAGACAAGGTCTCACCCAGTGTCCTGAGCTGGTCTCAGACATGCAGGCCGTCCACTTGCCTTGGCATCTGAAGGGCCGGGATGCCAGTCTGAGTCCCTGAGCCCTCCTGTAAATGTGGTGGTGTTGTTGGTGCTATTATTCTGAGTCAGAGTCCCACTCTGTCGCCCAGGCCAGAGTGCATGGGCCCGCTCTCGGCCACCACAGCCTCCATGCACTGAACTCCAGATATCATACTGCCATGACCCCCCAAGTGGCCAGAACAACAGGTGTGCATCACAATGCCTAGCTCATTTTTTTGGCTTCATGTTGAGAAGAGG
>NW_006988265.1:0-754 GCF_000164805.1 Carlito syrichta
CTAGTTATGGCAGTGCATGTGTTGGCTCACTTGCCGGCTGAATAATTAATTCAGCTGACCAGTTGGCTCACTCTCCGGCCGACTAATTAAGTCAGCTCACCTGTCGGATCCCACGTTCGCCGACTAGTTAAGTCAGCTAACTGGTCGGCCAACTAGCCAGCCCACTAGTTAAGTCAGCTAACCAATCGGCCAACTAGGGGGCCAACTTGGCAGCAATTTAGGTCAACTAAATAGCTGACCAGCTAGTTAGCTCAGCTAAATATTTGGTCAACTAGTCTGCAGAATAATTAGGTCAGCACACTAACCAGCCAGCTACTTCTCCGAGCTAAGTATGGGGCCAACTCCTCAGCCCACTAGTTATCCAAGCTAAATAGTCAGCTGATTAGTCAGCCAACTTGTTAGGCCAGCTAACAGGTCAGCCTAGAAGTTAGCCAACGTGTTAACCCAGCTAACTAGTCAACCGAACCATCAGACAAGTTAAGTCACCTAGCTAACTCATTAACCAACTTGTTAAGTCAGTTATTTCACTCTACCAACTAGTTAAAACAGTTATCTAACTCATTAACCAACTCGTTAATTCAGCTAGCTATCTCATAAGCTAACTAGTTATGTCAGCTAGCTAAGTGAGCTAGCTAACTAGCTAGCTAGGTAATTCAGCTAGCTAAGTCATCTAACTCACTAGTTAGCTAATTATTTAAGTCAGATATTAAGGCTGCTACCTAACTAGTTTGCTAATTAGTTAAGTCAGCTCATT
>NW_006988266.1:0-724 GCF_000164805.1 Carlito syrichta
TAAATTGAAACTAGCTGAGAATCCATATGTATATCATCCTTAGATAACTGAACCTTGAGGTTCAGTGTACCTAAGTGCTATTCGGAACACAGAATGCAGGATGAATATTAAAAAATTTAGAAAACAAAACAGTATCATGATTTAACACAGCTATTTCCTTTCTTAAAATTTGTGTACAATTTCTTACTGCACTCTGTATTTTCTGCTAGTTAATTTTGATTAAATGATAAAGAAATGCAATTCTTAGAGAAAAGATTCCCCTACATATTTGAAGGAATTATAAAATCTCATTCCACTTATGTTTCAAACCAATTTATATTTTTTCAAAGTGAATTTCCATTGAATCACCTAGTATTTTCTCTACCTAATACATATTGCTATACTATGCAACAAAGTCTCAGATTAATGCCATACTTTTAATCAAAAGGCATTTAAAATCAGGCACACCGAAAAAAGACAGTCTGGGGCCCAATATTTATAAACCAAAATAACATGGAGATTTACAAAGAAGCAAGTATTTGGGCTCTTCAGTAGTATAAAAATTTAGATATTGAAAATTCTGAAATATTATCATTGATCTTAGCTAAAGCAGTGTTCAAATCCTAAGAGAAAACTGCTCAAAGGCTGTTCAATAATACTAAAAATAACCAAAAGTTTCTAATCTAAAGAAAGTGCTAAATATTATTGGTTGTGCTATAACCAAGCTACAACAGAACACTGTGAC
>NW_006988267.1:0-792 GCF_000164805.1 Carlito syrichta
TTTTCAGAGAACATATACTTATAATTAAATCCCAAACATGAGCTTCTGTTTATTCCAAGGAGAAATATTTTCTTCCTACCCAGCTTGGGAGAGGCAAGTTTCCCCTGTCATCTCAATTTGTCAGTGGGATGATTAATTTTACACCCTTCTCTGAGAGTGACTCTTATTTCATTTCAGTATTTTCTGGTGTTCAATTGTCTCCCTGTCATTCTGGGCAAGTTTGAATCCTATCTCTGTGAGTTCCTTGCTCACCTAATGAAACCTTGTGACTCTTACAATCAGCAAATTCCCAGTGCAGGCCTATATTCTAGTTTCAGATTTTTCTTCATTTACCTCTTGCAGTCTCATTACTTTACTGAAGGTTTGACTATGCATTTCTTTTGTTGTTGTTGTTGTTGTTTTTGAGTTGGAGTCTCACTCTGTCTCCTAGACTGGAGTGCAGTGGCTGCTCCCGGCCACTGCAGCCTCGACCTGCTGGGCTTCGGCCATCCTGCTGCCTCAGCCTTCGAGTAGCCAGAATTACAGGCACGCGCTACCATTCCCAACTGATTTTTTGATTTATTGTAGACATGAGGTCTCGCCAAGTTGTCCAGTTGGGTCTCAAACCCACAGGCTGAGACAATTCACTCACCTCAGTCTCCCAAAGTGCAGATTACAGGCTGAGTCACCAAGCACGGCTTGCATTTCTGAGAGTAAGGAACAGAGTTTGAGAAGTGGGCACACTATCTTGTCTACCATATTGTTGCAATATGTCTGTGAATTTGTATTAAAACAATAATTAAATTATCTTTA
>NW_006988268.1:0-541 GCF_000164805.1 Carlito syrichta
CAGTACGTTCCATGCGGTGATGAGTAGAATGTATATTCTGTGGTCTTTGGATGGAGGGTTCTGTAGGTATCAATTAAGTTCATTTGATCAAGAGTCACATTGAGGTTTTGGATCTCGTTGCTGATTTTTTGTCCTGATGATCTGTCTAGGGTTGTGAATTGGGTATTGAAGTCCCCAGCTATGATAGTATTGGAGTCGATATCTTTTTTTAAATTACCTAGGAGCTGCTTTATGAAAGTCGGTGCTCCTATGTTCGGTGCATATATGTTTAGGATGGATATTTCTTGTTGATGGATTGAACCCTTTATCATTATGTAGTGGCCTTCTGTATCTTTTTTAATTTTTGATAGCTTAAAGGGTATTTTGTTTGAGATTAAGATCGCGACTCCTCCTTTCTTTTGTGTTCCATTCGCCTGAAAATTTGTTTCCCATCCTCTTACTTTAAGTCTGTGAGTGTCCTTTCTAGTGAGATGAGTCTCTTGAAAGCAATAAATTGTTGCCTGGTGTTATTTTATCCATTTTGCCATTCTATGTCTTTTTC
>NW_006988269.1:0-536 GCF_000164805.1 Carlito syrichta
CGGATCTCCTTGCGGATTTTTTGACCTGATGATCTGTCTAGGGTTGTGAGTGGCGAATTGAAATACCCAGATTAGCCAAGTGTGGCACACACCTGTTTCCCAGAATGTCAAGAAACTAAATGTCAAGAATCAAGATTTACTTTATCTTAATAAAACAACTTCAGCCATCTGAATTACCCAAAGAAAATGGGCAATAATAGAGAGTGAATGAATTAAGACTATGAATATTTACTAAAATATCAACACTAGTTACAAAAACAAGAACTGTTGGAGTGATATATATTTTTCATATATGTGTGTGATTTTCATATATATATATATATATATATATATATATATATACACACACATACTATTAATTTCCTCCTTCATTTTTTCTTATTATTTTTCATTGTAATTTAGGTCATTAATTTTACAACATGCCTTTTGTGTTGCAGATTATTGAGAAGGAACTGTGATCTGAACTAGAAGAGAAACTAACATTGGAATATAACATTATCCAAACTGTTCAAGATTTTGTGTTTGTTTTGGGGGGA
>NW_006988270.1:0-820 GCF_000164805.1 Carlito syrichta
ATTCGGATCCTCAATCCAAAAAAACTTAAGGTCATCTTGCTATGGGCTAAACATGAATCATGTTGTTTTCGAGCATCAATCTGGAAAGTGGAGCCCTTATTTACAGGCAACTACGTGACCTTTTGCTAAGAAAGAATAAGGAATCTAGGTTACATGAGTCCTCAATTCCAAAAATCTAAAGAGCATATTGGGAAGTTCTAAAAAGAATCAGAGTTTCAAAGCAGGATTTATCTAATGAGAGTTCTATTATACAGGAAAATGCACAGCCCCTTGCCAAGGGTGATAAAGAATCGGGTTATAGCAGTCCTCAGTCCCTAAAATGAACAGGCCATCTGCTGTGGGCTAAACAAGAATCAGGGTTTAGAAGGGGGAACATAGGTAATAGCAGTCCTCATATGCAGAATCTACATGTTCTTTAGCTAAGTAGAACTAAGAAACCTGTTTTACACGGTTTATCTGTCACAATATCTACATGACATCTTGCGAATGGGAAACAAGAATCAGGGATTCCAAAGAGGATTCTGGGGAAAGGGATTCCTCATATACAGGACATTACATGGCCCCTCGGTAAAAAAGAATAAGGAATCTGTGATACATTGGTCCACAATCCGAAAAATTCTCAGGGTGTCTTGCTGCCGTATAAACAAGAATCAAGGCTCCGAGCTCGTCTCATGTTTTGGAGATATTTGGCTTGTGGGTATTATGAATCGATCATTTCAGACTCCAGGAACATTCTGGTCCTCTTGACAGTTGTAATCGGGTATCTGGTAGTACAAATCTCCTAACTTCCTCGGGAAATTAAGACCAGATTCCCGGAAAA
>NW_006988271.1:0-679 GCF_000164805.1 Carlito syrichta
GAGGTACTGGCCAAGAAGCATGGACAGAGTTGGGCAGTTTTCTGGAGCATTGTACCTTCTAACCCCAATCTCATTTGGTCTGCATTTCTATGATGCTCAGGGTGGTCCATGACTCAGTTTTCCTCCACTGTCACTGGAAATGGAAATGGAAATGGACATGGTCAGGATGGAGGGAGGGCCTCCAGGGTGGACAGGGATGGAAAAGAATGGAAAACAGAGATGGGCCTTTTTATAAAAAAAAAATGGCAAAGAACAGCAACAGGGGTCCAAGGGCATGGGGTTTTTTTGGTGCTCAGCCCTTCACCACAGCCTCCAAAAGAAGAGAATCTTCACTCATAAGTGGACCCTGAATATTTACCATAATATTGTAAGAAAGGGATTGGCAGTAGCCAGAAACTGCTGGGGACAGGGGGTATAACATCAATAGGGGTACCTGATCTCACATCAGGGGAAGTATATACCAAAGGGAGGCCCAGACTTTACCTATACAATGACCACTTGTATATCTAATCCTGAATTGTACCCCCCATCTTTAAAATAATATAGGCCAGGCTCAGTGGCTCAGCCTGCAATCCCAGCATTTTGGGAGACCGAGGCGAGTGAATTGCCTGAGCCCACGGGTTCAAGACCCACCCAGGCAACTTGACGAGACCTTGTCTCTACAATAAATCAAAAATTA
>NW_006988272.1:0-550 GCF_000164805.1 Carlito syrichta
AGACAGATTGCTAGGTCATATGGAAGGTCAATTTTTAGATCTTTTAAGAATTGTCTCCGTGTTTCCCACAGGGTTTGTATTAGTTTACACTCCCACCAACAGTGTAAAAATGTTCCCTTTCTCTGCATCCTCACCAGCACCTATTGGTTTTTGAGTTGTTGAAGATGGTCATCCTTACTGGGGTTAGGTAACACCTCATTGTGGTTTTAATTTTTATTTCTTTGATGATTAGTGAAACTGAGCATTCTTTTAAATGTATCTATTGACTTCTTTTAAGAAGCATCTATTCATATTATTTGTTTATTTTTTAAAAGGGTTGTTTGTTTTCCTTTTGACATTGAGACAGGAAGCTAGCCAGACTGACAAGAAGTGAACTCGTGGCAGGTCTTTCAGGCTCAGCATTGGTAAACAAGGTTCCTGCAAGCCCCTCAAGCTAGAGCTAAAGTCCTCACTGCTGGGATCAAAAGAACCAAGTAGCTCACCATTAGGTCCCTACCTTAATACTGACCAATCAGAACAGCTACAGCTCACAGCTAGTGCAAGCAAATCA
>NW_006988273.1:0-614 GCF_000164805.1 Carlito syrichta
GAGAAAAAAACTGCAATAAAAAAAAAAAACCTTCAGCTGAAACCAGGTATTTCCATATGGGGAATATGATGGAGGACATTCTCTGGCTGACTGCAAATTTAGTGCAGACCAAGAATTCTGGTGAATCTTATAGCACATAATTTTTTAAGATCATCAATACTTTTTTTTTTTTTGAGTTGGAGTCTCACTCTGTCGCCCAGACTGGAGTGCGGTGGCCACTCCCGGCCACCACAGCATCGACCTGCTGGGCTCCGGCGATCCTTCCGTCTCAGCCTTCCTAGTAGCTGGAACTACAGGTGTGCGCTACCACCCCCGGCTAAGTTTTGATTTATTGTAGAGATGAGGTCTTGTCAAGTTGCCCAGGCAGGTATCAAACCCAGGGATTCAGGCAATCCACTCACCTCAGCCTCCCAAAGGCACGGGATTACAGGCTGAGCCACCGAGCCTGGCTTCATCAATACATTTTTAGAGGAAGTAACGGACTGGTTATGAGTTCAAGAATCTGCTTTTTGACAAATGATCAGTTCCTATTTTAGATTAACCTAGTCATTGTCATTTGTTTACCCTTCCACAACTTGTTTCATGAGATTGGACCTGTTAATCATCTTTGCCAC
>NW_006988274.1:0-2980 GCF_000164805.1 Carlito syrichta
GAGAGCAAACCCCAAACCTGCTCTCCCCCACCCACTAACAAGCCAAGCCACTGTATATTCCAGAATCCCTGGATACTCCATCAGCCTGCTATCACAGTGTAAGCTGAGTGCTTGCTCAAACCTCATTGCACTTTATCTCCAATCTCTTGAGTCTTGTTTTTCAAGCTGTGCTAGATGGTTGTTTTGCAGCCACCTCTCAACATGAATGCTTACTGGCAGGTTACAGTCAGGTGACTCCTGCTACACACACCAGAAATCTGGCCACAGGAGTCCAGGGCGGCCCCTTTGGGATGGGTGTGGGTCCTACATGCCTCACAGGGAGAGGCCTGTGGGGCAGAGGAACCTATCTGAGGCTGTGGGATCCTCACCTTGAGAGTGAAGTCTCTGAGAGCTCCCATGGGTCCTCCTGCCAGCCTCTCTTGCATGGCTGGGTCCCTTTCTCTGTCTGCTATCTATTCTCAGCTCAGGGCCCCTGATGCCAATGCAGTTCCCTTCAGCACCCCATTTCTCTCCTCCCACCAGTGAGCCAAAAAGATCTATACTGCTGGGCAAGTGAGGCCTTGTTACTCAGTGATGCGATAACTTTTTTGAAGGGGCTAGTGGGGGAGGTGGTCAGGTAAGCTGCATAGAGCATGCTCAATACCTGTGCCAGTTCCATCTCTGGAAAAGGCAATGGGGGATATATATCATCTGGTACACCCACCCGTCTCTGTATTACTGGATCTCAGAAGAGTGTCAGCTATTGGAAGGGGTCCTTGTAGGAAGTTTGAAAAACAGTTCCATCAATACTGAGCATTGAGGATACATCAAATCTTGTACCAAGTGCTTTCACATCAAGGCAGTTACCAAGCCCTTTATGAAGTGCCAGGGCACTGAGCTGACTGTTGTTTCTTATCTTCACTGGTGTCACCACGGCCTCTGAGGGAATGTCCTAATCACAATCTCAGACAACCTGAGGGCAGTGGATTCACCAAGCCAAGCAACCTGCCTTTTGGGCTGATACTGATAAATGGCAAGGTAAATCCACGTCTGTCTGACTCTGAAGTTAGTTCTTTTTCTATCTCAATAGCACGGACTCCTATGGAAAAAAGTAGAAATCAGGTGACAGGAATGGCCAAGGGAATGTGCAGCTGCAGCATGTGTTAGAGTAGGACTCAGAGAAACATGCTTGGCAAATCAAACCTTGTGTGACTGAAAAACTCACTGCATGAAGAGGGCACTGGAGACGAAGCTGGAAAAAAAGGCAGGGCAGGTGAACTCAGAGTCTAGATCACCAGAAAGAGAGTTTGGACATTGGTAAGCAGTAGGGAGTCACTGAAGGTTTTTGAGGAGAATCATGAAGAGTATGACCCTAATCCATAAACTACTCTAAGTACATGCTAAATGAATTTACGAATAAATGACTCAAGTATCTTTTAGAGCAGGCACTGGCAAGGGGATGAAATAAGTCAGTTAGGGAAGAATGTGGAGGCTGTGAGACTTGTAGATGCCTGTGCATATGGACTTTTGTCAATCTAGCTCATGCTGGTGGTGTACAGATCTGATAAGCATCATGGGCACTTGGCAAAATGACTAGAACTCCATCCGATGTGGGCCAGGTGTTCTGAGATCCAGTAATACAGAGACGTGGGGCAGTGGGGAAAGCAAAAGAAGAGACCAGAGCTGGCATGTCCATTCTGCCTTCAAACATCTCTGCTAAGTTCTCTGTGGGTTTGGCATCATTTGGGGCCATGGGCTGGGTGTACCAGAGGCATCTTGGCCTATTCTGCCCTATCCCCTGAGGACCCCACCTGGACAGACCATTTTCCTTCTAGAGGGGCTGCTGCAGTTCCATCAAGACCCCCTGTATTGTGATGGAAACTTCTGTTGTCCTCTCACACTGTACACAGTGGTTTCTTTGTGGTTCATTACGCATCCCTGCTCCATGGGCACCTGGGAGCTTCAGTGTTGGGCTGGAAAGAAGGGGTGGAGAAGAGACCAAAAGATGGGGAGAAAGCTGTATCACAGTCCAACTGTCAATATAGAAATCTCATCTTTCTTTCCTCTCTCATTTGTTTTCATCATTCGGCATTCCTTTTCTTTCTAAAGCTAGATTCTGACCCTATTTTTGTCTCTTTTCTATGTTCAATGTTTTTTTTTCTGCATGATAGAGAAGTTCTGTCATACTCTTAGAATAAACTATTATGATGCTTAACTTCCTTCATAGCTTGATTTAAAACACAAACAAAACAGGATTTAAGCAAAGAACAGGAGGTAATGCAGAACTCCTCTCACTTAAGGGGAGAAGACACCCAAACAGACAGGTGACCATACAGAATAGGCTTGTGGAGAGACAGATGGAAGACTCAAACTACCTCAAGAAGTAGGTGGGGGTTTTCTTGGTGACTGGCTGCCAAGAGGCAACTGCTAGATGTTCTGTTTCAATCCTCCTGTCTCTATTGCTGAGAGGGTGGGGTGGTCTGCAATGATGAATGTGAAATGCTTGATTCTGTGCTCCAGAGGCATCTGTTGACAGCACACAGGCTGTGGCCCTAAGGTGAGAGACAGCACTGAGCTCTGCAAGGACTCATGCTGTCCCAGGAAAAATTGCCCCGGCAGGTTCAGCCCATGCCGCTTGCCCATCCATCATTTCTGGTCTTAGGCCAGCCACACTCTCACTGGGTGACCTTGGGTGGCCAACTTCACAGCATGGTTACTCAGTTTGCCCTTGTAAATGCAGGCAGAGGACAAGAGTATTTAAAGAACATTTGAAAACAAAAATTGGGCAACAAGAACCAGCTGGAATACTTTCTAGATGAGAGCAGGAACTTTGTCTTGTTCATGATGATCTCCAATAGCTAGAAAGGTATGGTATAGTAGGAGCCAAAAGGGTTTGTTAAATGCATGAATAAGTGAATGAACACTAGTGAATAAGTTTTATATTCCCTACTTGGAGTAGAACTGAAAACTATAGATAAACTCCTTGCCCTCAGGGAGCTTA
>NW_006988275.1:0-1173 GCF_000164805.1 Carlito syrichta
CTGCTCGAAGGTCCAGTATTGTATTCTTTCTTTCCAAACTGGTAATTATGACAGAGAGGAAAATCATCCTGCACGAGTGGAACAAGCAAAAACTAAAATTCCTGTGAAGAAAATCTCAAATTTGCCGTCTTTGAATTGCTTGTTTTAAGTAAAGGTTTTTTTTGCTACTTAAAATGGTAAATTTTTGGATGCTTGAAAAAAACTGGTAATTAAAGTTGTATGTCAGCAATGTTCATTAACTCAGAAAAGAAGAGATAAAGGTGAATTGCTTACTATCATTGGCTCAATTTTATTACTAAACTAGCTTAATCTGCTTCTTAATTTTTGGAGTTAATGTTTAATGTGGTACATTATTTCTTATAAAAATTAATTGATTTCTATGATGAAATCACAGCAACTATACAGATTTAGGATGAGCATTTGCAAAGACTAGATAAGAAGAACACAAATTAAGAAAAGGACATGCAGAGAGAGAAACAATTCTGAAAAACATGAACAAATTTAAGTCACTTTGGAAAATTACACAATGAGAACAGAGCAATAAATATAAATGTGAATACACACAAAAAGGGAAATTGAATTGAAACAAAGACAAAAGAGACAAGGAAACTAACTTGTGCAATTTTTTTTCTCTCAACATTCAAGATTCCGGTTTCTGAAAAACAATCTCTAATGGCCTATCATAGAATGTCTCAGTATCTTTATTCTTCATATTACTCAGCACTAAACAAACAAACAAACAAACAAAACCCCCCTACGTATATACACAAGAGCAGAGTGCTACATAATTTAGAGTAGTTTGTCATGCTTCTCTTTCTTGGTATGAGAAAAATACCACCCAAGATACATGATTTAAGCAGTGTGTTTGATTTTTAAACAAAATAATTAAAAGTCAAATCTGGTTACATTTACTTTTTGACCTTGGATGCTCCATTAACATAAGAGGAATGTATCAGATAAAGATTTCAAATTATTCCTCTGATTTTCAATTTTATTTTATTAATTTTTTTCTCTTTAAATTTTTATTTTGAAATTGTGGGTTACAATTCAGGGTTAGGTATACAGATGTTCCTTGTGCAGGTACACTTATTGATGAGGTGTTCCCCCCCTTCCCCAGGCGGATATCAACTATTGTCAATTCCAGCTTCCCACCCCCCCCCCCCCTCCCCCCCC
>NW_006988276.1:0-2178 GCF_000164805.1 Carlito syrichta
GTAGTGAGCAGCAGGGAGACTGCAGGATCTGCGGTGGCATCTGTCAGGACATCAGAAGTGTAGCCCACTTGAATCCCATGCTTTTTTATTTCATCCAAAGCCAGATGGTTGACACCCATGGACAGGGTGCTGATGACTTTGAGACTGGAGCCTCTTTTCCATGCAGAGAGGAGGCAAAGCAGACCATAGCCCCCCGCCACATGTTGCTCCAGCTCCTTGTCGGAGATGGGCTCATCTGAATCCTACTGCTCCACCTCACAGTCTGGGACCCAGGTGAGTGCAGCCCTGCCCTCGGGAGGGATCCTGTGGGTGACCTTCATAGTCGCACTGGCTTCACCTACCATGCAGCCACGGGACACTGACCCTGACCTGGCCGAATGGAAGCAGAACCAACAGACATTTTTAAAAAGAAGATCTACAAATGGCCAACAAACAAATAAAGAATGTTTAATATCACTAATCGTCAGGGAAATGCAAATTAAAATGACAATGAAATACCACCTTTCACAAGTCAGAATGACCACTATTAAAAAATCAAAAAACAGTAGATGCTGGCACAGATATGGTGAAAAGGGAGTGTTTATACATTGTTAGGGGGAGTGTACAACCTCTATGAAAATTGGCATGGAGATTTCTTAAATAATACAAAGTAGATCTACCATTTGATCCAGAAATTCCACTACTACCCACTACCCAAAGAAGAGTTTCATAGTGTTAGTTTTTATGTTGAGGTCTTTGATCCATCTTGTGTTAGTTTTTGTATATAGTGTAAAGTAAAGGTTCAACCTTGTTCTTTTGCATGTGAATATCCAGTTTTGTCAACACCATTTATTAAAGAGTCTATTCTTTAACTCATGGAATACTTTTGGCATCCTTTTTGAAAATCACTTGACCATATATGTGAGGGATTATCTCTGGCTCTCTGTTCTATTCTGTTAGCCAATATATCTGTCTTTATGCCAGGACCACACTCTTGATTACTGTACCTTTGTAGTAAGTTTTGAAATTATGATGAGTCTTCTGACTTAGTTATTCTTTTAAGACATAGTGTTTTTATTTATTTTTATTTTTTATTTTTATTTATTTATTTATTTTTTGAGTTGGAGGACATAGTGTTTTTATAACCTAATATTGGATGTAGCATCACATAGCCCATATTCTATTTATTCCATATTCTATTCATTCTTCCAATCAATAAATGAAACTCACACTCAATGGTAGATTATATAGGGTATCCTTGGGGTCACCTTACACGCTACCTACCACAAGATGCTTTTTCTTTTTGACAGAACACCTACTAACATTTCAGAAGATAACATTGTTTTGTAGCTTACAGTTTAGTAGATAAAATAGACGACAGAAGAAAAGGGAGACTATGCTTAAGCTTTACAGAGAGTCTAGTTGGAGAAACTAAATGCATGAGGATAATTAATGAAAAAAATATTTCACAAACATTCACCGAGTGTCAACTACCTGTCTCACATTTTGTCAGGTGACACAATGATCAGTGATACATCAATATACCTGTAAGGAAGTCTCAAGATGCTGAAAAGTGCAGTAAGACAGACGAAACCATACAGGGCAGTACCTAGAAAAAGTGGCTAAGTATACTGTTATAACAGAAGTGTATAGGAGAAATGACATAGGCATGGAAGGTAATTTAGGAAGAGCCATTATCCAGACACCCTAGAGTAGTATGCACAGAAAGAGACCATATTAACCTGACTGAAACAAGGAGTGTAGGAGAAAAGAATGGAGACACATTAGGGCTGTCAGAAGGGCTTGGCAGGCTAGCACAATCAATATTCTAAACAAAGCAGAGTCTTTGTAGGAACCTGGGCAATTGCTCACACTCTGAGAGCTAGCTCAGTCTCAGGCAGTGGCGACTTGGTCTCCCCAGGCATTTATTTGGTTCCCAGAATAATCAATTAATTACCTGACCACTGGTCCTGTTTCAAACAAACCCTTAAATGATTCTTTAAAAATATATGCAAAAAAACCAGTGCCATAAACTGAAAATTCTGCAAAGAATTAAAACAAAAACAAAAAGTAGTCCCTACTTGAAAAAGAAAAAAATAAGACCAGTTCCCAGTTCTAACCTTCTTTCCTCAAACTTCTGCTCAAGGGAAGCAGCCCATTGAACTCATTCTTTTTTAACATCTTTTTTTTTTTTTTTTT
>NW_006988277.1:0-2417 GCF_000164805.1 Carlito syrichta
CTAATTTTTTTATTTACTGTAGAGATGACGTCTCGCCAAGCTGCACAGGCTGTTCTCAAACCCGTGAACTCAGCCTCCCAAAGTGCTGAGATTATAGGCTTGAGCCACCACACCTGGCTAAAATGCATATTTGTATCCTGCTTATACACCTTAGGTAACCACCCACTGACATGTGAGACTGAGGCAAATGCACAGAATCCGAAATAACCCCAAATAATGCCATCTATTTTCAGTGTTGGCTACTCACAAGACTTGGGTTATGGCACAAAGTAAGTAGTGTATGGTTTACTGGTCTGAAGAGGGATATTTCTTTTTCTATTCATCATAATACAGTTGTAATAACAATCTAAGTTTTTTGTAGAATAGTAGTTCTTCCAAAAGTATCAATTTTTAGAAGTGGATATTTAAATTTTGTAAGGTAGGTGTTGTTTTGGAGCAAATACTTGTAACAGACCCTCTACAAAAACAAGTAGTACATTGTAGGAGGGAATAAAATAGCAGATTAAAAACCTGCCTCTAGTATCTACAAAAGGTATGAGGGTGAAGGGATTCTCCTTGGGTTTCAGATCCCAGTTCATGATTGCTGTGACAAGGGGAGTAAGAAGTGACATGACATTCCAGAGTGTTTGGTGGGAAAAGAAAAAGAGGTGAAAGGGAGTAATGCCAGCCTATGGCATGAGATGTCTGATAGTATATGGCACTGCCAAATCCAGAATTTCAGTAAAACGAAAAATTGTTTTTAATGTCACAAGTTATAACTCCAAGTCGCTGGGATCTTGCTTTCTCCAAGTTCAACTCAGCCCTTTGTCTAAATTAAGAGCAGTGTGGCTACCTGCCAAGCAGTGAGCTTGAGATGAAGAGGAAGTGCAGGAGTGTAATGGCAGGGGTTGCTTCTGCTGGACTTCAAGGTCCTTGGGACCCACTGGGATCTGTAACTTGGTTGCTACCTTGACAGCTGGAAGAGAAAGGGTAATGACAGCAGGTACTAGGGGTGCAGTGACACGAATGGAAGCATGGAGGAGGGGAATCAGGAAGGCTTAACCAAGAGAGGTGGTGTTCGCTTATACCAAGAAACCTCACCAGTTAGGTGCCAGTAAGATGTCATAATTATACCTTTACATATTTAGGTCTTTGTCTCTTTGAAACATTGTTTTCTGACTTCTAAAATAATCCATGCATTATGTAAAAATAAGGAAAAGACCTATAAAAAGTTCAGAAAAAATTAATCATCACTCATAAACTTACCACTCAAAGATAACCACCGACAACATTTTGATGTGCTTTTTTCCTAAACACGTTTTTAAATCAAAATTTGTATTCTTTGGTATAAAATATTTTATAATACGGTGCTTTTCACTTGGTAATAGGTACATTAAATATTACAGACATAAGAAAAAAGCTTATTGAAGCCCTTCCTCTATGCCCAAGTTCAGTCTTATGTTCAGAGGATGGAAAGATCACTTTTGGTTTTGAATGATCTGGAAGATTTCATGAATAGGTGGATATTTAAGAATGACAGAATTTTTGGAAGGCACAGACAAGGAAGGCAGATGTTTCAGGTGAAATAAATATAACAAATAAAGTTTTGAAGGTGAAACACATCAACTTGTCTGACGCACAGGGAATACTGGGAAGGAAGGAAGCGGTCTCACTGCTAAGTCCAGGGCTGTGAAGAGACAGAGGAATAACAAGAAGCAGGGAGGAAAGAAAAGGTGGCTGAGAGCCTTTGGGGTTGGAAACTCAGTCATCAGTGTTAACTTTGGAGGGAGGCTAACTCTCCAGTTCAGTTGGTGAGAGCAAAAGCAAGGAAACAGAGGTTGGCAGAGGCTTCTTCTTACACCAAGAAATTAGCTATGAAAAGAACAATAGAGGAGTAGCTCTACCTGGGGTTATCAGAGTCAGTATCAAGTATTCTTCTAAGATGGCAAACCAGTAAGACTTAGAGACGTCTCCCTTCAGATGGGAGAAGATAAGTACTGAAGTACAGAGAAAGAAAGATGAACGCTCTCACTCTCAATGATCTTAATTTTCTTGATAAAGAGGAGAGATCATCACCTGACAGAGGAGAAAGGTGGTAGACTTGGAGGAAATCAATAAAGAAAATGGAGTAGGACTACAGAGTAACCCTGTGTCCAGTTCAGGCTGAAGAGCATGGCTTTGTAGTGGGGCATGTTAATGGAGTCATACAATCTTCCCCAGAACACTATGAGTTTCAAAGCACCATCTCTAAATGAGATGGTGGCAGAATTAAGGGCTGGGTGCTGGCTGAAAGTCATGCAGAAGTCAGGATATCTGTGAGAGCAGCAGTCAGTAGTTGACCTTTGTAAATAGGTTGGAAGGAGGCTTCAAGGGACCTAACAGATTGGGTGACCTAAGGTGGGGTGGGAGATGGAATGCTTGGGAGGAATAGAGGGTAT
>NW_006988278.1:0-1403 GCF_000164805.1 Carlito syrichta
ATCAATTGTAAAATATTAGCACTTTCTTTTGAGGTCATAAAGGTCAAAGCTAACAGAAGAAAGAAGTTTCCAGCAGGGATGATGAGCAAATTAGATGCCTCTCTGCTCAGCATGAGGTTTCTTTAGCTGCAAAAGTAAAATGAATCAACCATGGAATTACCCCAACAAACTAATAGCTAGTGCTGTAGTGCTAGATCATTATATCTTTGTGCAATTAAAATTTAAATGTAAGTGACTTTATCAAATAGGTCAATATTAAAATTATAAATATAAAAATCAAATATGATAATTAAAATGATAAAAAGTAGAGTTGCTTAACTTGTGGCTTACACAAATCATGGATAAGAATATATGAATACATGAACTTTCTTATTTGGAGGAATAAATTTTATTCTTAAAAGAATTAGAAGCTTATGTATCACTTTAAAAATTCTCATAAAGCACTTCCTTATTCACCTACTTGTTAAAAATGTATCTGTAGTCGTGTATACTAAAAGTTTAATTTTCATTTCAATAAAAATAATTTAGGTAAAATATTAAATGCCAATAAAAATTGATTATCAAAACTTAATGTACATGATTACAAATTTATGTGTATAGTTTGGTATCTATAACACACATATATTAAGATGTGTATATATGTATGTACATATTATTGAATTTTTAAAATACATATGCACATATATATCTTTTGTTTGCTAATTTTCTCATAATAATTCAGATGTTTTACACAGGAAACTTTAACCAATATTGAATTTAAATAGTGATTTGTTTTAATATTCAAAATATTGTTCAGAATGTATTTACACATGTTTAGGCATATAATTTGACAAGATGTTAAGTTTCTTTGAAAATTTTTTTAAAAATTAAGGAAAGCAAAATAATCCACTACCACCAACAGCAAGCAATGACAATCTTGTACTTAATTTTTTAATTCAAATTGGTAAATTGTTTAAAGTTATGGATAATTAATGATGGAAAAATATCAAAGGAATAAAGCAGCCAACTGAAAGATGACCCAGTGGATGAGGCTGAAAATATATGAGAAAAAATAAATAATGTTGGATGTAAATCAAAGTGTGAAATACTCTTGTGTTCATTCCAATATGAATAAATCAGTGAATAAATAAATAAATGTGATAGAATAGATACATCTTTTGTGCAGAAGAATTCTAAATAATTTGTCTAGATATGCTAGCCTTAAGGATGGGATCATAAATTCCCACTCCTTAAGTGTGAGCTGTTCCTTGTGGCCTTTTTTCAAAGAGTATAGTATAAAAATAAGAAAAGTGAAACAATTTTACAGTGGAGAAACTGAACAGATACACGTCATCAAGTTTAACATCTTCAGTGATAAGTCATGTTGATAACATGCTTGTGCTCTTGGTATGATGTGAATGAAC
>NW_006988279.1:0-1206 GCF_000164805.1 Carlito syrichta
AAAAAATGCTAACCATAACTAAGCATCAGAAAAATGCAATGAGATATCATCTTACACTAGCCAGAATGACTATTATTAAAAAGTCAAACAATAACAGATGTTGGTAAGAATGTGGAGAAAAAGGAACACTTATACACTGTTTCATGGGAGTGTAAATTAATACAACCTCTATGAAAAATTGTAGAGATTTCTCAAAGAACTTAAAGTAGAACTACCATTAAATGCAGCAATCCCACTGCTGAGTATCTACCCAAAAGAAAATAGATCATTACACCAAAGATACCTGCACTCATATGTTTATTGCAGCACTATTCACAAAAGCAAAGGTTTGGAATCAACTTATGTCCATCAGTGGATGAATGGATAAAAAAGTTGACTATATGTATACATGAAGTACTATTCAGCCACAAAAAATAATTAAATTGTGTCTTTTGCCACAGCATGAATGGAACTAACTATCTTAACTGAAAAAATGCAGAAACAGGAAGTCAAATACCATATGTTCTCAATTGTATATGGAAGCTAAATAATGTGGACATAGAGTGTGAAATAACAGACACTGGAGATTTGGAAAAGTGGAAAGGTGGGAAGGGGGAAAGGGATAAAAAATTACATGGATACAATGTATATAATTTGAGTGATGGGTACACAAAAAACCCAGACTTCACAACTGTGCAGTATATCCATGTAACAAAACAGCACTTATATCCCTTACATTCATACAAATATAAAATAAAATCAAACAATCCATCAAATACACACTAATTGTGAGTTGTCTGAAAAGTATTTTCTATAGAGAAAAGTAAAGTCACCAGGAAAGATTTATGAAACAGGAAGAGAAAAAAAATGACATTTTATTGTGGTATAAACCAGGCGTTCAAAATAACCAAGTATCTTGTGACACATATAAATGATTCCAATTTATAATTTTATAAATGCCAGGATATAGCACATACATAAATAATTTTGATTACATGGCACAATTATACATGCAGATTTGGAAGTCTGAAATTGATCAATATCATCTGGATAAACAATACGCCCATAATGTAGCATAATGGATTTTTTAAATGCAGCATAAATCTGCTTAAAATGTATCTATACTGCCCAACATCAAGACACATTAAAAACTGCCACCAGTTCCTGGACTGTGACTTTATGTCAGCACCTCAAAAATTCAGCCAGTGTAGAATCTTAACAGAGCAA
>NW_006988280.1:0-912 GCF_000164805.1 Carlito syrichta
CTGGCCAACCATATGTCCAGCCCATCAGTTATAATGAAAAAGATAGCAGGTTCTGAGGGACAGAAAGCCATCTCCACCATAGTCTACCTCTCTGACCTTCAAATATTTGTACATAGATAAAAGCAGACTGTTTTGAGAGTCCCCAGATAAACTGGTGTTCTAGTACCACAGTGGCTAGCAACTCTGCCCTAACCGGGAAAGAAGTGAAGTCGGACATGGGTGTGTACACTAGGCCTTTCATGAGATACTTTTTTTTTTACCTGGCAGATGCTCAAATGCATAGTTGTCTGACCCACAACCAGTGGGGGTCCCTGACACAGGAACTTGTTTATACTGACAGATGCCTTGTGATTCACGTGTGACCCGTGGTTCATGTCTGATCTGTGTCTGATTTATGCTTCCCTGACCATCGCTCTGGCCCTGAAAGTCCAACCTAGTATTACCCCATGTCCTGAGAAAAACTCACCTGGGGCAACTCCTGATTTTCCAGATGGAAGGTGCAAGTTCAACACACTAACACAATAGAAAACAAATTCAAAGATTTTTACTTGCAAACTATAGGCAGGGAGGGTTTAATGAGTCAGAGAGACAGTCCTCCCTATCTAGGTCACATGATAAAGGAAGGAAAAGTCAGACAGAGAAAGAGAACGTAGCAACTCACAGTCTACATAAGGGAACAGAGTCTAAGTCACTTAAAGGTTGTGAGCAAGTTCCTGAATAGTCAATCTAAAGGAAGTAGGAGGAATACCAGGGAGACCAACCTGCTAGGTTAGAGAGATGCCTGTAAGTTCTTATCTCTGGTCACCTGTTTGGGCCATCTAGGTGTAGAATTCTTTTAATGCCTTATATTATACATAACCTTTGCTAAGCCCTTCTCATTACACTGACTCCTCTCCCTCCCCAAGGAAATAA
>NW_006988281.1:0-833 GCF_000164805.1 Carlito syrichta
AACTATGCAGCTTCATCTTCACCATCAGACACACACAATATATATGTTGGTTCAAAAAGCCAGCTTGCATGAGCTCAGTCACCCCATTTCCAGATTTTATTCTAGTTTTACTATGCCTAGAGGCTGGCTACTTCATAATTATCATGTTTAACTTGCAGAGCAAGGTGGAGCCTCCATAGATCCTCTCAAGACTCTTCTGTGAGTTCTTCTCCGTTGCTGTGATTGAAATTGGAGCAGACTGCAAGTAAAAGAGTTGGGTTTTATTCTTGGTTTCTCAGTCAGAATGATAAGTGGTTGATTGAGTTGTTCCACATGTGAGTGTTATCTCCTGCAGTCATCTTCCCACAGCATTTGAGCTCCCCAGAACAAACCATGAGCCCCACTGAGACTCTGGGGATCCTGGCAGGGACTTCAGGTACCCATTGCTAGAACAGGAAAACAACTGTACAACCAAGTAATCATCCTTGATCATATATTTTACATATCTGGTACAGGCCACAAGCTACACTAGACTCTAAGGAATAAGACATGGTCCGATGTATTGTGGTCACTAAATATAATTCTGTAAAAAAGCAAGGCATACTGGGAAATCTATTAACTTCATAATCAAAAAGATATGGTTCATTTTCTACACCTGGCAGTTGCTTGATATGATAACTTAGGCAAGTAATTAAATCTCTCTAAACTTCAGTTTTCACACACACACACACACACACACACACACACACACACAATGTGGATGAACATATCTATATCATAAAGTTACTGTAAAGATGAAATGAGATGATGCATAAACATTTGCAGCTTGGCACTTGGAAGACAACAATATTGGC
>NW_006988282.1:0-800 GCF_000164805.1 Carlito syrichta
AGGAGTTGAATGATTTTTCCACCACACCATACAGCTTTACGTTTGTCTCTGCAGTTCTAACCTTAAGGTTCCCTATTTTTTTAGAATTTTCCAAGGTCAGATCTCAAGATGTCAGTGAGGCAGCCCTGGGATACATCTGAGGTCATCAACCCTGCAAGATAAACTTCTGCAGGAGGCAACTCAGCATAGAGCATAGGTCCCCAGCATTCCCCTAGCCACCAGTCAGAAAACAGTCTAAGAATTCCAAGAATAGGAAGATAACATTTGAAAGCCCATTAGGGTTTCATTTTCATTAGTAAAAATGAAGCTGTGGGGAACATCTCAATATAAACAAATGATAGTTCTGTTAAATTAGCTATCATTCAACAATAACAGATCCACTCTTTTATTTGGCAAGCAATAGTGACAGTTCTGTTTTCCTAGATTATCTCTCTTATTAACTGAAGTGGTTTACTTCCTTAGCACTAGTTCACTTAATCTTCCAACTTGAATAAACTCAAACTATTTGTAATAGTTTATGTACATATATATTTCTTGTGATCTCCAAACCCTGTTAATCTGAGCTTTATTTATTTTGGAAGAGTGACCTTTATGATTGCTAAAGGTTGCAAACTGTCACTTGTCACTTTCTTATGGCAGTAAATTAGCATTTAATAGCCAAAAGTCACAAGCACAAGGAAATGTAGATGTTTGACAGCTGATGATACGGGCATGGTTAGGAATGACTTTAGAAAGAGAATATATTCAGTTCAAGAATGGGGATCATGTTGAAGAAACATGCCCCAGGTGTGTATAAGAAG
>NW_006988283.1:0-12666 GCF_000164805.1 Carlito syrichta
ACTTGCATAAGAAAATATGTCATTGTGGCTTTCATTTGTATTTTCTGATGATAGTGATATGTATATTTTTTCATGTACCTTTTGGTAATTTGTGTCTTTTTTTTTAAAAAAAAAATTTTGTTCCCCATTTAGTTGGTTTATTTGAGCTTTTTGCTATTGAGTCACTGAGTCTCTTGTATACTCTGAATATCAGTCCCTTGACAGATGAATAGTTTGCAAATATATTCTCCCATAGTAAGAGTGCTCCCATTGCACAATCACTCTGTTGATTGTTTCCTTCGCTGTACAGAAATTTAAAAATGTAATATAGTACAATTTTTCTATTTTTTGTTTTGGTTGTTTGTGCTTTTGAAGTCTTAGCTATAAAGTATTTCCCTAGAGCAATGTCCTGAAGTGTTTGCCCTATAATTTATTCTAGTAACTGTATAGTTTTAGGTCTTGCATTTAAATCTTTAATCCACCTTGAGTTGGTTTTTGCAGATGGTGAGATATAGAGGTCTAGTTTCATTTTTCTACGAATAGTTATCCAGTTTTCCCAACACCATTTATTAAAGAGATTCTCTTTTCTTCAATGTGTGTTCTTGGGATCTTTATTTAAAAAATCAGTTGGCTGTAAATACATGCATTTATTTCTGGCTTCTCTATTCTGTTCCATTAGTCTGTGTGTATGTTTTGGTTACTATTGCTTTGTAGTATATTTTAAAATAGGTAGTGTGATGCCTCCAGCTTTGTTCTTTTTACCAAGGATTTCTCGTTCCAAGAAGTTTTTTTATTTCCCTTTTTATTTATTGATCCAATGGTTGTTTAGAAACATGCTGCTCAATTTCATCTATTTATTCAATTTCCAAAGTTGTTCTTCATATTGATTTCTAGATTTTTTTCATTGTGGTCTGGGAAGATACTGATATAATTTCAGTTTTTAAAAATTCATTGAAATTTGTTTTATGACCTAACATATAATCTATACTTGTGAATATTTCATGTGCTGAAGAGAAGAATGCGTATTCTGCAATTGTTGGAGAGAATGTTCTGTAAATATCTGTTAGGTGCATTTACTATAAAGTGCAGTTTAAATCCAAAGTTCCATTGCTGATTTTCTATCTAGATAATCTGTCCAATGCTGGCAGTAGAGTGCTAAAATCTCCAGTCACTAATTTATAAGCCACGCCATAAAAATCAAAGTGACAATGGGGCAAGCTCCTAAGTTATCATATGTTAGAGTGTCAGCAACAGTAGAAAGCTCCTCAGTCGTTAACAGGGAGATAATGTGGACAAATTCTTTCTAAGCTGGCTCCCTTATTTATAGAATGATTAATTAGATAAATTACAAGTAATCTCAAAGGATTACTGGTTCTACCTCTGGCTTCCCAACAGAGGAGCTGGGATCCACACTCAACAGAACAAGGCATTTCAAGGCCAGGAGAGTCAGACCCCGCCTTTCTCCAGCCAGTGCCTTTGCTTTCTTCTTCCTTACTTGCCCCTGAATAATGATCAAGAACTGAGGTGGACATGGTGTCAAATAAGGAACAAAACCCAACATTCACAATTATTTGAAAATGTTTGTGCAATGCCTCTGACATTTCTTTTCTGTACAATGCTAGCTTCACTTTTTCATGTCAAGTGAAGTAGAATATTCCATAGCCATTTTAGAATCACATCAAAGATACAGTTCTCCCCATTATTCGTGGTATACATGAATCACCTGATCAATGGGGACTCCAGCTTTCCTAACTCACTTATAGAGAGTTTCTGTGCACAAATTAGGCTTGGGGTTAGGGCTAGGGGTCTATCCAGGAGGTGCTTGGAGTCTACTCCTAAGGAGTGAATACAAGGAAACCAGCGTCCCTTGAAGCTTCAAGGGTTTGGAGAACATCTTTTTCTGTTTACCTTTTCTTTGCTGTGTTCATTTGAGGGAAATTGGGAACTGATGGAAGTGCTAAGGGCCCCTAAAGCATACCTTAGTGCCTTCACTTGAGTAAAAGTAAAACAAAACAAAGTGTCCTCTTCTCATTTTTAGAAGCAGTCTTGGCAAGACATACTTTTTCTCCGAATAAATGCCTTTGAAGTGATATCTCCAGTGACAGTCCAAATAAGTCAATTTAATCACATGACCCCACCAGAAGAGTCCGACTCCCTCCATCCCTGAAGTCCTGGCACATCATCAGATCTTTGTATTTTAAGCTGGCTAATCACAAACAGAGCTCACAAGTCTAGGTTAATTATTGTCTAGTTCTATCTAGGTTTAATTACTACTTGACTTGTTTTTTCAGCATTTTAAACAATGACATACTCATAATCGGAATGCCAATTTTTTAAAGAACATTATAGAATTTTATGTTCCTTTCTTGCATCTCTGTCAGGTATCAGCTATTGGATGATGCAGACTTGTTTGCAAACCAGCTTCAGCCCCACAACATAGCTTGTGATGCTGGATGACTCATTGACCCTGAAAAACTGATATTTTCAGATGGCCTTTTTGGGAGTTCTGTCATTTCAATCAGTTTAAACTTGATCCCCAAGCTGCCATTATAGTACCCTCTCTCCCTCCACCAAAAAAATTCTGTATTTGTAAATTACTTAAAAAGACATAGAGCAATCTGTTTTCTATACAAGTCACATAAGTGCATGTAAGTATCAGCTGAATGTTATTTTAGACATGGGGTCTTATATTATATATAGTTATATATATAACTATATTATAAACCTATTACCTCTTAACTCCGGGTAATTATGCATTTGTCACATTGGAAAATGCCTGTGGAAGCCTATTTTAATAACGTTATTTTCCTATGCACAAAAACTGATTTTAGATGTGAACCACACACTGTGAATAAAGAAAAATTCAGTCCAAATAGTTAAGAATATAAATGTCTGGCACCAGATGTACTTCCTGAAAAATAAACTCTCAAGGACTCAATAATAAATGGATACATCCCTTTTCAAGTCTCTGCACCCACTCTAATCAGATTTGCAATAAATCTAAGTTGATACCTGTGATATAAGCATCAAAACCAAGAAGTTGAGGTATAGCATATGACCAAAGAGCCACACGATCTCTCTTTCAGTCATTAGAGGCTACTGTTTCTGGTGACCTTTGGAGGCACAGTAAGTAGTCAGGCATAACAATCCCTGAATTTCAAAAACTGAGAACCTAAAATGTTCTTACTTCATGTTCTTACTCATTTAAGCAAGACCTATTAATAAATCAGAAACTAGCCATTTACAATGTTGATAAATCAAATAATAGAAAATAAAGCACATTTTTGAAGGAATAAGAAAAGAATACTAAACACATTTGCCTCATTCCTCAATTTTACTGGAATTGATTTTCACCATTAGTTTCTTCTCAGCTGTTGATGTCAAGTGTCTGAACTCTTCATGAGCACTGCTCTGCTCACCGTTTTTCTTCACTTTTTCAGAATCTTTCTAGCCATTTGAAGAGTCCATTCTACCTCCTGAAGAAATCTCTCAGCTGTATGTATTCTTGCATAGATCTGACCCCTTCCTCTTTGATCCGATTCTGCTTTTTTTATCCTGGCAACAAATGATGTCACTCATCAGCCAAGATGTCTGTCCTGGCTCTTTCCAATGAAAGCCCCAGGCTGTCTAAGGGAACATATTAGTAGCTTAAAGTTTTAAGACATTAGATGCTTTTACAATGCTTTTAGAATATGTTCAACTAAATCAAAGAGGAAGAACCATTGATTTCTTCATAATTTCCTGACAGTCCACACTGGGTAGCCAGTCCCTATAGCTGCTATTATAAAGTAGAATTTACCAGGTTACTACCAGAGAAAATCAAGATCACTAAAGGTGGCAGATGCTGTTTCTAGGGTTTTCATGATATATTAGCTTCAAGTAGAATTATAATTTTCTCTGCAGTTTGAGCTCCTTAATAAAGCCTCCCCCTTTTAGAGTTAAATCATAGTTAGATACCTGGACCTTACAGACATAAAAGCCAAAATGCAAAATGTACATATATGCACGTGCGCGCGCGTGTGTGTGCGCGCACGTGCGCGCGCAAAGGTCACATCCACAAAGCAAAAAAGTTAAACCAGAAAGCTTTCCTGCTTGTCCAAAGAGGCATATTGGATATTTACTATAAATAGAGATCCCTCCAACCCTGCCTGTTTAAGGTAGGCTTGGACTTAAAATTTATGTACAACATTTGGGGACTTCAACTATCATATAGAGTGAGACTTGCCTGACTACAAGTAAGTAAAATATAGCCCTTTCGTACAGTCTTCACAGGAGAAATTCCAACTATTGACAGTTCTGACACCTTATGTAAGATTAGAAGCTGATTCCAAGAAAGGCCATCTTCCAAGTCTCAACTGAGGTGTTGAGGAACAGGTCAAGGAATGGTTTTATAATATTTTATAATAACAGCAATTACTTATGTAGTCTTCATCTTCTGCCTGCCAGCATTGTAAATGTTTTTATATTATCTCCTTTTATCCTCATGAACTTGTTTGTTTTATTAGAAAAAGTGTGTATGGTGACTTGAATCACCACTTGACCCAATCTGTGACCCAGTACTGGAAGCTCAGGATGATCTACACCTCACTTTCCTGTCTAGTCACCCAGTTGCCAAAGACCCAACATCAGCATCACAATGAGGTTGGTTGTGTCTTACTAGCCACTCAGTTGCAAAGGAGTTATTTAAATTTTAGGAAGCACAATCCAAGACCTGAGGTGTTCCCCAGTTGTGTGTGCCTCAAGGACGTTTCTCAAGCACTTCCTTGGCTCAGTACGCAGACATTCCTTACTTCATGGGTCTGGGGCAGAGTGATTAAGATGGGCAGGAAGTGTTCTCATGCTTCTAAGGGGTTGTTATTGAGAAACTGAAATGTGTTAGAAAACGCATTTCTACTTTCTGATTTACAGAGTTGACCAGGTCATAATCCTAGTCCTCCAGATGATATGGGCTCAAAATTGAAATGTTGAAATCCTAACCCTCAGAACCTCAAAATGTGACTTTATTTGGAGACAGGGTATTTTCAGGGGTGACTAAATTCAAAATAAAGTTACTAAGGTGGGTCCTAATCCAATATGACCATGTCCTTATAAGAAGAAAAGATTAGGACATAGACCTACACATGAGAGCACACGGGAAGAAGACAGCCATCTACAAGCCAAGGAGAGAGGCATGAGGAGGAAGCAACCCTACCGAGCATTTAATCTTGGACTCCTAACTTTCAGAACTTTTGAAAAATTACATTTCTCTATTTAAGCCACCCAGTTTGTGGTACTTTGTTATGGTAGCCCAAGCTGACTAATACACCATAACTGATAGTCTAATGTGAGGAGTCAGGCAATAATGAACAAATAATTTTTTTTTTTGAGTTGGAGTCTCATTCTGTCGCCCAGACTGGAGTGCAGTGGTTGCTCCCGGCCACCGCAGCCACGACCTGCTGGGTTCCGGCGATCCTTCCACCTCAGCCTTCGAAGTAGCCGGAATTACAGGCATGCGCTACCACGCCCGGCTGGTTTTTTGATTTATTGTAGAGATGAGTTCTCGCTGCCCAGGTGGGTCGCGAACCCACGGGCTCAGGCAATCCACTCACCTCAGCCTCCCAAAGGCACGGGATTACAGGCTGAGCCACCGAGCCCGGCAAAATAAATATTTTATAATAACAGCAATTACTTATGTAGTCTTCATCTTCTGCCTGCCAGCATTGTAAATGTTTTTATATTTTCTCCTTTTGTCCTCACTGCAATCCCATAAACTTTGTATCTCATTATACCCATTGTGCAGATAAGCAAAATGAAGCATGGGGAATTTAAGGACTTGCCCAATACCTTACAGCTTAAATAGTGGAACTGAGATTTAAAGCCAGTCTGATCAAAGATTACACTATCCATCACACACATAGTGAAGGTGATAAATTAAATTTCTGCAAGATAAGCAGAAAAACAGAAAGTGATGGACATACAGACAGGAACTAGGCTAGATGTGGTATTAGGGAAGGCCTCAGAGGAAGTGAGATTGTAACCATAAGCTGGGTGATGTGACAAAAAGAGCCATGCAAGGAGTTAGTGGGAAGCAATGCAAGGAGTTAGTTTGAGGCAAGCACAATGACCCCAAGGAGGGAATGGCATGCAAAGAATAGCAAGAAAATGAGAGACTGCTGGCATGAGGGAGGGGAGAGGGCTTCAAGATGAGTGTGGTGGGGGACCTAGAACAGATCCTGCAGAGACTTGGAGGTCACACAAATCTTAGATTGCATCAGAAGTGTGCTGGGAAGTTATAAAAGGGTTTTAAGACAGGGAAAGAAGCCATCTGATTTTCACTTCAAAGTCAGTGATGGCTCTGCTGCCATGTAGGCAACAAACCTCAGAAGGCACAAGAAGAAAAGCAAGGAGACCAGTCAGGGATAGACCAGGCAAGCAATGAAGGTGGCTTGAATTAAACTAGCAGCTGTGAAGATGGTGAGATATGGTCAGATTAGGGATTTGTTCAGCATATAGAGCCCCATAGTCCTTCCCCTGAAGAAGCTTAAACTCAATTTGGAGAAAAATGATCACAGATGAGACCATGGAAGAACAGTTAAGGGCTAAATTATGAGATATTACCTGTGAGTATAATAGGATTCAAGAGAGAAAGGAATCAATGTAGGACTGAACAGCAGGTGGGTTTGGTATCACTCCTGCCTGGGGAGGCAGCAGGAGCAAAGATGGAAATACGCACCATGCTTGGCATCCCACCCACCTGGAACACATATACTGGGGCAAGCTACCCTGGGCTTCCAGGGCTGGAGAACAGTGTGTCTGATAGAGTGCACAAGGAGCCATGGGGAAAGGGAGTAGCAGGGGAAACGTGGTAAGGAGGGAGAATTGAAGGGCAAAGAGACTAGAGTCCAGGAGATAAGCTAAGAAACCATTTTTTAAATTCAGGGAAGTTGAAATTGGGGCACGCTACTATGAAGACGAAAGTATAAAGTGTAGCCTAGAGAGCCCAAAGACCCAGTACATAATTTCATAATTGAGATTTTGATTTTATCATTTTTTAGTTGCCCATAGTCTTATTATAGAGCCAGGAAATTTCAGACCTAAATAAATCAATAAGACTATTTACTGGTCTGCCAAAACCCCACATGGAACAGAGAGACAGCATACATGACTTCACCCCTACCACTGAGATATGATTCAATTGTCATTAGGTTGTCAGAAGCTCTGAAATGAAAAACCAGGGCTGCTGAAGCCCCAAAGCTGGCTGGAATCACCTGCAGGGCTTTTGAGGTAGTACATGTATCTTGAAAAAGTAATATAAATCCATAGAGAAAATAAAAATTGTGGAAAGTGAAAACCCTCCCTATACTCCAGTTCACAGTCTCCTGTCCCAGAGGTGACCACTGTTACCAGTTTCTCGTATATTCTTCCAGAAATGTCCCATTCGTATACTCACATGTGTGTGTTTACATGTCCTTAGTTACATGTCATTTTTTTTAGACTGGAAAATATAGTTTATTTAGAAAGTAAATGAGAGAGAGAGAGAGAGAGAGAGAGAGAGAGAGAAGAGAGAAGAGATTCACCTCCCCAAGGTAGAGGCGGGGCCAAAACTTAGGAAACATGGCAGAGGCCATAGCTCAAAGAGTACATGGCCTGGCTAGTGTTTAACAAAACAATGGCCAGCTACAGGTCCTATAACATTTTCAAGTATATATCCTATATATATTTAGATTGTTTTCCTTAAATGAAAGGTTACCATACACTCTTTTATAAATAGTTTTTCCTCTTACATATAACAATTATCTATTGCTATATTTGGTCTTTTATTTATTAGAGTTGTTGCTTTTCATGAAGCCACCGCATCTTAAAAATATTTTATTGTACTTCATCTTTCACTTTATGTTTCGTATTTGCTTTGCTTTGATGTTTGTTTCATTGGGTTTTTTGTTTTGTTTTGTTTGTGATTTGCAATTTTGCAAATTTAGTAAGCTGTTAGTCTCATTTTTTCTTCTATCATCTATATTGAACTTATATCACTGTTCTTTAGATATTTTCTCCCAACAACCAACTATATTTAAATTCAGTGGTTTTTTAAAATTTTCTATTTTTATCTACCTTTCCTCCTTCTTCTTCACTGTCTGGTTTTGATTGGTTATGCTGTTATCCCTAGTTTATCTAGTGTTTACTTTTATTTCCTTAAATAACATTTCTATAGTTCCCTTTCTTCTTTTTCAGCTTTAAAGATATTTGACTACTCCTGCTCTTTGAGGCAAAAAACTTAGCTTTCTCTCACTACCTTCTATTTTTTCTCTTCCTCTCTTTCTCCTATATTTTGTGCATTGTATTATTATTTTAACATTATAGTGGTTTTCACCTCTTTATTGTTTTATGCAATTGTCATTTTCATGATTGTTTTATCCTTATATCTGTGTGTAAATGTGTTCATCACTCACTGCAAATTTTTGTCACTGTTTCTCCATTCTTCTTTCGGGCAGGTGAAGTTTTTCTTCATGATGTCTTCAGAAAGGCTCATGAAAAATTTTATTCCTGAGTGCTTGAATCTTCAAAAGATATCTCTCAGGCATCTTTTTGCTTGAAGACCAGCATGACTAAGTTTAAAACTGTAGTGTCTCACTTTCTCTTCCTAAGGACTTTAGATCATAATCCATTGCTTTTGAACCATTAGCTATTTCTAAAGAGATGTGCAAGATAGTCTGGTTTTTGTCCATTTTCTTTGTGCTCTTTATGCTTTGATGCCTGTAATTGTTTTATTATTCATTGAAGTCCAGTAGCTATATTAGGTTATATATCAATGTCTGTGACTCTCCTTCCCTCTCCAGAATATAGCATACTGCCAATATTAAGAAATGAGTTTAATCTGAAAATTTTCTTAAATGCTGTATCGAAATATCTTTCTGCTAATTTATTCTGGTTTTTCCTCCAATTACACAAATTATGAATATGTTGAGTCATCTTTTTTGTCTTCCATGTCTACCATTTTCAGTTTAGTAATTTTCTTTTTAGTTTCTATATCTTGTCAAGTCTGTACTCTAGTGTTCCTGATTATGTTTTCATCAGTTTTTTTTTTCTTTTTTCCAAACCTAACATGACTTATATTTCTGTGCTCACTCTATTCAGTTTACTATTTTTATATTTACTATTTACTATTCACTTTATTTTGCTCTTCTAGACATTTTTCAGCCTCTGCTTTGTCTTTTTTTTTCCTGTCATATTTTAGATAGATCCTCTACTTGTTCTTAATAAATGAGAGAATTTCTTTCTAGACCAGTGGTTTGTGAAAAGGTAGTGTTGAGAAGGACCCAGGGAGTAACATAGCAAGGAGTCTGTCAGGCTCAGAGCAAGGCTCTGTCTAATACCAGGTTTTGTCAGAGTGTTTAGTCCTTATGTAACCATAGCTAAGAAAGATTGGCAGCTGCAGTATCTACTCCATGCAACCACATAGGGAGATATTGCCTTTGGCAAATGACAGAACTGAGTATTTTTTCCTTCTATTCTGCTTTCTTAGGCCCTCTGTGTTCTCTGAGTAGGCTCCCATAGCCAGCACCACGTCTTAATATTGCTCTAAACATTGGTCATGCTTTGGAGTGCTCTCAAGAAAGAAGGTCACACTAATCTGGCTATGGCATAGATTTCTGGTGCTAGGCATTCTTTCTCACTGACTGCCTTCATCCTGGCCCAATTTCTGCTGCATGTAACAAGAGCTCTCCCTTTACATATATGTTCTGGGTATTTCTCCACTTCATTAAAAATTATTATCTCTGCTTTTTGGTCTCTTTGTAATTTCCAAAGAAGACAGAGAAACCTTTGTCCTAACATCTTAAAATTAACTATCTCCATAGAGATTTAAATAAATTCATATTCTTTGCTTCTATACCCAGAGACTTTGATTCAGTAGGTCTGCACTGAGGCATAGGCATCTCAAGTTTCAGAAAGAGCCACAGGCAATGGATTTGGAGTGTTTGCAATACCACTCATTGCAACTCCTACCAGAGTATGAATTGGTGAACCACACAGGAGGTTCACATGGAAAGGAAGCCAAGTGGCATGTGTTCATCCATATCTGCAGACTAACCACAAAATTCTTCCAAAGCAGAGATCATTGTTCTCACCTGAGGCTTAAGAGAAGTAGTATACACTCACTATACTGATGTTCCCATTTTTAAAATTAAAAATAAGTCAAATCTACAGAAAAGAAACAAGAACGATACAGTGCACATCACATGATGTACCTGTCACCTAGATTTCTAATGTTGCAAACATTTATCACATTTGCCTTCTCTCTCTCTCTCTCTCTTTCTCACACACTCTCTCTCTCTCAGTGTCATTACCCCTAAGTATCTGAGTGTGCATCTCCTAAGAATGTGGACATTCTCTATACTGATTTGAAGTTCACCTGGTCCATAGGCCCAACTTGCTCATCTAGGTAGAGACAGAAAACCAAAAACAGAGAGGATGGCTCTACCTAAGACTGGAAGCATAAAATCACTAAGTACAGAAACAAACAGCAAGGATTAGGAAGAGGGCAGGAAAGATGATAGCAAGATTTCCTGGTGAAAGATCTAAGCCACAAGTAGAAAATAAAAATGTTTAAGCTGATTGCTGCCTTAGGCACAAAGTGGGATTCTATCCTGATCTCACTAGGAAATGTGGCCCAGCAAATGCTGCCACATTGTATGGTATGGACTATGTGATATTCAGAGAGCAGAATTATGTGATGTTAAAATTCAGGGAATCTGAAGAGCCTCCAGAAATGATGTTTGGATCTCTTCCCTCCCACTTCCCGCCCCCATGTCTCTGGCCATGGCTTTCTGAGTGACAAAAAAAAGCAAGCACCATCTGCCCCAGCGCCCAATCCCAGGGAGGATAAAGACTTAGGAAAGAATTCCTGCCTAGAGTTTCCCATTTCCACCCCCTCTCACTTGCCTTCTGATGTCCTCAGCAACAGGGAGCCTGAACAGCTGCTGCCTGTCAGGGACAGAGGCCCCCAGCCTTGCTTGGCCAATTGCCCTGATAGCTAAAAGTGGAAAGATTCATGTTTCCTTTCTTATGGTTAGGTATTACAGAATTAGAGACCACAGAATTGTCAGTGAGTAGCCTACTATTGGGAATAAATGATTTTGAGAAATATTTGCTGCTTTTGCAGAGGACAGGGTTTCATGGTTCAGCAGCATTGAAGGGTCACATGAACACAGCACATGATTATGCAATGACTGGTCCACAGTAGATGTAGTAATTCTTGACTTCTGCCTTCTGAATGGGAAGTTTACTGTTGAATTTTTGGTCTCATAAGGAAAACTATTTTTTCTGCTCCATTTAAATTTTTTTTATTTTTATTTTTTTGGTCACAAAGCTGGTTAAACTACATACATGTTACAAACCTATCTTTCCTGACACAAACTCAGACTCTAGCTGTCTTTCTCTCTCCTCTGGTTCTATATAGAAAGATTCTAGGGATAGCAAGATGACGGTCATGATTGTTCTCCCAGAGCAGAAAAAAAGGTTTAAAGACTAAACTCTAACCTTTTTTATCTTATCCTCAGAAGCTTGGGGAGTCATGCCTGATAAAGACTCATCAGACAAGGTTTTATTACCCTAATATACTGAAGTTTGTTTTCCATTCTGACTCTGGCATAATATGACACAAAAGATAAAGAAGGAAATCAAGTATTTTATGATACTTCAGAGCAATCTCTTGTGGACTGTTAGACTCTGGGCACCTTGTAAGACACTTTTCTATCCTCTCTGAAGTCTGAAACATATAGGCCTTATCTACATATCAAAAAATTTGGAGTTTCCCCCCTCCCTTATCTTACAAAAGACATCTTCTCTACTGATTTCCAAAATTCCTTAGATAGAACCTTCCAAACTGCCAGTCAAGAAATCTTTGAACCCACCTATAACCCACAAGATTCTGCTTAGAAATGCCCTGCTTACCGGGCTGACTGATGAAAATATCACATACATTGATTTACAGTTTTTTTTGTAACTTTTGTCTCCCCAAAATGTATAAAACCAAACTGCAATTGAACCATCTCATATACATGCTCTCAAGACTTCCTGGGGCTGTATCCCAGGCCTGGTCACTCATATTTGACTAAGAATAAACAAACATGACTTCAAACATATTTGGCTGAACTTGGAATTTTTGCATCATTAGTCTGAATGGAAAGTCCACTCCTCCTTTTCTTTAAAGCTCTGGGCCATTAAAGCCATGTCCCACTCCATAAATTTTCCAAGAACTGAACCCTTACTAGAACACTTTGTTAGCAGGCTAGAGTGGTAGGAAGTAGAAATGGGGTTGTCACAGTGAAGAAAGAAAAATAAGGATTTATTTATTTATTTATTTATTTATTTTTATTGTGAAGTTGTGGGGTACAGTTAAGGGTTAGGTATACAATTGAGTTTCATTCAGGCACCCTGTTGATATGGGGTGTTTCCCCATTCCCAGACAGATATTTGCTACTGTTAATCGCATCTCCCTCCCCCCACCATAGTTTCCCAGTACGGTCAGTCATTTTCGTATAGTATTGCATTGAATGTTTAAGGTCCATTATATGAGTGAGAACATGTGATACTCGGATCTTTGTTTCTGTGAGAGGTCACTCAGTATTATAGACTCTAGTTCCATCCAGGTTGCTGCGAAATTCATGATTTTGTTCTTTTTCATGGCTGTGTAGTATTCCATCGTGTATA
>NW_006988284.1:0-711 GCF_000164805.1 Carlito syrichta
AACTCTTCTAAATTTAATTTGCTGAACATTTTCTTTTGACTCTATTTTATTTATAGTTTTCATGCAGATAGATCTGTTAGAGAGCTTCATATTTAAGGATATTATTTACAAATAAAGCAATTATTTCCTTGTTTCTCACTTGTCTTTTGATACATAGAAAATGTTCAATGGTATAAAATACATTGTCCAAAGTTAGGAAGTCTCTCCTTAAATCACACTGCACATATAATCACATTTTACTTTTAGGATTTTTATGGTTCAATTTTTATAAACTTTAACATTTTAATTTCTTCTGGAATGTTATTTCAAGTATTGTATTGGTAGAAAAAACGTCAAAATGTTTTAGACTCTATAAACATATGTAGTATGAAATAGCACAGTATAGTGCAGTGTACTTTCTCTTTTCCCATTTGTTTTATATTTCACTTCTTCCATGCATTAAATTCTGAGATGTACCCATGATTATTGATGTGCTGTTTATGTATATACTACTAATATCGTTACTTTTTCATGTATCTATTTATCTGTCTGTCTATCATCATCTTCTCATATATCTGACATCTGGGCTTGATGCCATATTAACTTTTGAATAGATATAGTTAATATAGTCTTCCTATTGCTGCTGCAAAAAATTATCATAAACTTAGTGGTTTCAGATAACAATCATGTATTCTCATATAGTTCTTGAGAGCAGAAATCTGAAATAGGTCT
>NW_006988285.1:0-639 GCF_000164805.1 Carlito syrichta
CGTCAGATTAGCGGGGCAATGATATGCACAAAATCAAGGGTGTGAGTAAGTACTTTGCTGCTCCCAATGCATTGTTAGTTCCTCAAGACGTGTTCCTAAAGTTCACTGTGAAACTAGATGCATGGAAATGTCCTTCCCCAGCAAGTGAGAAGAATATGAAGAAGAGTTCTGTCTGGGACATGCTAAGTTGGCATGACCCTATATACAAGTTTGTCTTTCAACCCATGCTTTTACTTGTTCTATCCTCTGTTTGGAACTCTGCCTAAACCTTCCCTGTAATATATTAATAAATGCATGGATTAAAGTAAGAACATAATCATTTAAGACATCAACAAAATTCACCTTGAATGTAGACCTTACATACAAGGTCTATCTGCATCATTTTATGTAGCTATAGCCATAAAATGGCTATAGCTACATAAAAAGGATACAATTTATACTCAACTTCTTTTACTTAAAATATTTTTAAGTATGCTTCTCTGTTGTTCCAAAGTCTCTATAATTATCACTTTAATGGCTACATAATATTAAATCAGGTGGCACTTTCTTATTTTATGTATCATTTCCACTGTTGGAAAACATTTAGGCAGTTTCCAATTCCTTCACTATTTTGTTGAATAATGCTACACTGAGAATCTC
>NW_006988286.1:0-1072 GCF_000164805.1 Carlito syrichta
CACCAAATGCTAGAAGCAGAGAAGTGGGCTTGGGGGATGTGGTTCTGCCTTAGCTGGCAACCCTGGACATCTTTTAGCACTGCTCCCCCGGCACACGTGTCTCCTGTCCTACCCAGCTGGTGATGAGGAAATGCAGTCTAAAAGGGCAGAGCGGAGTGCACTTAGAAATCTCTTCTGTTCATGTGTGCCCAAGTGTTGTGGGTTAGCTTGGCCCTTCTCGGCCCCTAGGACCTGCCTCCGGAGTCTTAAGAAGGCCAATATCATTGCATTTTGACCCCAAGTATTACATGCTTATCTGCAGGAGCGATAAACAGCAGTTCAGTTTGAACCTCAGAGGAAAAAGTTGGGGGCACCACCATGAATGTGAGAGGTTTGCTGCACTAGCTTTGTGCAAAGAATTAACTGAAGTGCCAATATCAGTTCTTGAGCTGAAGTGGGTCCTGGAGACAAGGAGGGCAGTGCCCTTGAACGAGTCATGCAGTCAGTCTAGGCCAGTGACTGGGTTCTTTGAGGCCAAGATCTATCTTCTGCTTGTTCAAAATACACACACACACACACACACACACGTGACACACATAGGACAAGCATTAGCTTTCAGAGGGGACATGATAACATAATTTATATAATGAGGGAAAATGAATTAATTTATTTGTCAAAGTATTCACACACACATACATGCTCGTCTGCTACTAGATATATATCTATAGTTAACTGATCTCTTTCTGCAATCTATGTCTACAGTTATCTAAACAAGCTATTGCTGATTTTTCAGCCCTTCCTAAATCAACAAGGTAGGGCTTCATTTTATGAATAGCAATTGTGTCTAATTTACCCTTATTTCATTTAAGGATTCAAATTAATTTTAGAGTTTTATTGCTCCCAGCTTCCTATTTCTTTCATAATTGTATTATCTTGTTGTGTTTCTTACAAAACAACATAATGATGATATTTGCATAATTCTAAGAAATAGGAGTAGTTGACTGACCTTGCAGGTATCCTTACCCTGGACTTGTGCAAAGTATAATGTTGCTGGCTTTGTTTTCAAATTACCTACTCTGCTTAAAATCATTAG
>NW_006988287.1:0-600 GCF_000164805.1 Carlito syrichta
ATCTATTATTTTATGTTGTTCACTTTTTCCATAAGTAACCTTAGCATATTCCTCATAGTTATTTTAAATTGCTGGGCTGCTTGTTTCAAAATCTGATTATTTTAAAATCTCTGTCATTTGAGTCTTATTCTGGTTTTTGAATTTTCTTTTCAGACTGTTTTTTCTTTTTTAATTCTTGCTTTTAGCATGCTTTGTAATTTTGTTTTTGCTGTTGTTGAAAGCAAGCCATCACATAATGGATAATGGAAACTGAAATGAGTTGGCCTGTACTGAGAAATATTCCATTTATTTTATGAGTTACACTGTGTTTATTACTTTCTATAATTGTAAGTGTCTAAGACTTCTATTTTCCCTGAAGTTCTCATTTTTGTCTATGCTGTTATCTCTGAGTTTACCTCAGAACTTTGCCTTCAATGAGGTCTGAGTCTTGTAGTTCTATTGTCTATAATCTTCTGCTATGCAATAGCTTGTGAATGTGGGAGAGAGGAATTATTCTATAATCATATAAGTATTAGTCTCTTAATAGACCTGTGTCTCTGAGATGTGAGCTTCAAAAGTGCTTTCTAGCCTTTTATTTGTCTTTCTTCTTAGGTGAGACAG
>NW_006988288.1:0-914 GCF_000164805.1 Carlito syrichta
GACTAGTTAGCTGGGTCAATTATTTGACTGATGAGTTGGCCCATTAGTTAGCTTTGTTAACGAGTTGGCATTCTGGATTGCTGAACTAGCTATTCGGCCTACTTGTTGATCAACTATGTAGCTGGCCTAGCAAGTAGGCTTACTAATTAGCTGAGCTAATTTATAAGCTGACAAGTTGGCCGACTTGTAGACCAATGGGTTAGCTAACTCAACTAGTTGACTGGCTAGTAGGCTTACCCATTAGCTGACTTTACTAGTCCGCCTGCTTGTGAGCTGACAGGTGAGCTGACTAAACAAGTTGGCTGGTGAGTGAGCTGAATTGTCAGGGGACTTAACTAGACAGCCAGCGAGTGAGCTGACCTATCAGCTGATTAACTAATTGGCCGGCAGGTGAGTTGACTGGTCAACTGAATTTAGTTGGCTTGCGAGTGAGCCAATAGCTCAGAAGACTTAACTAGTTGACCAACGATAGAGCCAACCAGTGAGCCGAATTAACTAATCGACCTGCCAGTGAGCTGAAGGGTGAGCTGCCTTAACTAGTCTACCAGTGAGCGAGCCAACCAGTGAGCTGAATTTACTAGTCAGCTGGTGGGGAAGCTGACTAGTTAGCTGACATGTTGACCTGTGAGCGAGCTGACAAGGTAGTTGACCTGTTGGCTGGTGAGCAAACTGACTAGTTTGTTAATCGTTTGGCAGGTGAGTGAGCCAACTATTTAGCTGACCTGATGGAAAGCGAGCAATCCCACTAGATAGCTGACCAGCGAGCTGAGTTACCAACCAACTAGTTAGCTAAGTAACTAGCTGATTTGCTAGCTGACGTAACTTGCTAGTTGACTAGCTAGCTGGCTATCTAACTGACATAACTAGCTAGCAAACAAGCTATCTAGCTGTCTAACTAGCTGACTTAATTAGCT
>NW_006988289.1:0-555 GCF_000164805.1 Carlito syrichta
ATATCAGCTAGTTAAGTAAGCTGGCTAGCCAGCTGGCTAACTAGTTAAATCAGGTAGTTGCATCAGCTGCCTATCCAGCTGGATAGCTGGTTAAGACAGCTAGTTAATTCAAGTGTCTAGCCAACTGGCTAGCTAGGTACCTACATAGTTAACTCAGCTGTCTAGCCAGCTGGCTAGTTGATTAAGTCTGCTAGTTAAGTCAGCTGGCTAACCACCTTGCCAGTTAGGTTGCTAGCTAATTAAGTCAGCTGGCTAGCTGGCTGGCTAGCTAGTTAAGTGAGCATGTTAAGTCACCTGGTTAACTGGCTGGCTAGCTAGGTGGATAACTAGTTAAGCCAGTTGTCTAGCCGGATGGCTATCTACTTAAGCCAGCTAGCTAAGTTAGCTGGTTAGCTGGCTGGCTAGATAGGTCTCTGGCAAGTGAAACCGGCTGGTTATAAGGCTGGTCAGTTAAGTGACCAGCTAGTTTGGGTGGCTGACTAGCCAGCTGATGATCTGGGTGGCTGGCTAGTTAAGCCAGTTGGCTATCCAACTGTCCATCCAGCCACCTGGCTA
>NW_006988290.1:0-3949 GCF_000164805.1 Carlito syrichta
CATGGCATTCCTTTGACCCCTCCCTTAGAAACAAACCTAACACTTTGATTAAAGAGAAAGGGCCAACTTGGGTCCATATTCTTTCCAGAAACTTTTCCAGATGATCCAGTCTGCATGACCACACCCTCCCTAGACATCTTAATACCTGTCCATATTATAGAAGGTGATTATGTTGGGATCTATGACAGCCATCATTATGCACAGTTATAAACCACTAAGTTATTATTTAATTCTTTATCTCTGTGTGCCTTTTTTCCTCCACCTAGACCGTAAATTTCTTGGGGAAGGAATGTCTGTTTTTGCTTTCCTATTGTGCCTAGCATATCGCTGTCTCCATATACAAGGCATCCAATTTATTTGAATTAATAAGTGAATGAATGAAGGACAGCCATATGAGGACAGATAATGATACATAAATTATCTTGAAAAATCCCCTGAAAGTTAGAGCTGAGAGAGGAGGGGCTGACTGTACTGACATAGAAGTCGCACACTTCTGGGTTCAAGTTTCATTTCTGCCATTTGTCAGCTCTGTGATCTTGGACAATGTCAGTCACCTCATCTGTAAAATATGGATAATAACATAATACCCAGCTTAGAGGATTGTTGTGAGTGTCAACTCTAATAATAAGTATGAATTATTTAGGCTAATTACTGGCCTAGTCACATAAATGTTAGCTATTATTGTCAGACAAAATATCTAATGCATTATCATGTATCAAGAGCTTTCTTTAACATTATCTCATGTGCTTTTTGACAGATGTTTACTAACACTGCGATGTATGAGATACACAATGGCAAGCATATAGACATGGTCCCTAACCCCATAGATTATTCCCCATACAAATTGTGAGTTCTATAGAATGGCTAAAGTTCTTTCTCCTCAGTCTACTGGTGAGAACAGATAGATTGATGGGCATGACTGAGGCTGGTCATTTGGTAACCTGATATTTGAGGAATGCTCTGTTCCTGCCTGCTATAGTTTGAATGTGTCCCCCAAAAGTTTTTGTGTTGGAATTAATCCCTAGTGCAACAGTATTGGGAGGTGAAGCCTAATAAGAGGTGAATGGGTTATATAGGATTTTTGTTTTCATCACGAGACTGGGTTCATTATTTCAAGAGTGGATGAAGCGAGTCTGGCTCCTGATGCTTCTCTTTTGCATACTCTCACTTGCCCTCTCACCTTTTCTTGCCCTCTCACGTTTTCTTGGGTAACTCAGCAGGAATCCCATCACCACATATGGCTGCCCAATCTTGGACTTCTCAGCCTCCATAATCATGAGCTAAATAAACCTCTAGTCTTTAGAGATGACCCAGTTTGTAGTATTCCATGAGAGCAACAGAAAAATGGGCTAGAACACTGTTTCACAGGATGCTGTTGCTGTAGCAGTCAGGTGTGCTGTGAGAGCAGTATTCCATGGGGAGTATATTTCTGGGTCAGGAAAGTGGTGTTCATTCTAACTGTGTTCATGTGCATGCATGTTAATTTAGCTATAGCTAAATTAATTTGTTTGATGTTAAATATACCTGAACAAACATGACATGGTATAAAATCAAGTACTGTGTAATTCCTCAATGAAGTTGATATTAATAAGTAATTATGAATACCGACTCATAAGGACTACAAATATGTTATTTGTGTGTACATGTGTAAGTCATGTATGGTAGGAAATGTAAAACATTAAGTGACACTGCTTAGGGTAGTCTATTACAAGTCTACTGCTGAGGTCATTTATTTTTAAGTATCTTTAAGAAAAATCCCACCACCAACATCTTCTCCCCACCACTATCTGCCATTGAAATATATTTGGAATCTATCTGAATTTCCTGTTTTAAAATTTTTATTTTAATAATAAATTGTATGTGTCTATGTTCCTATTTGATTTGGGCTTTGATCCTTAGTGCCCTTTCATCTGTATGATCTATACAATTCTGTAGATAAATCTACCTATGATTATGTTGTATTATAGCAAATGACCCCTGATATGAACTCAAAGTTTAGACTCATGTTTGTCCAAGTTTTGCCAACTTGGAACTTCCTTTCCTTCTGCCTGGGCTCTGTTAAGCAGCATTTAGAACTTCACAGCCAACTCAGATACAAGGGCTTTTAAAATGTAGATTGATTTCTTTGAACATTCATTATAGGATTTCTATGACCCCTTATATATAAATTTAACCTACAGATGCCTATATGCCACTAAAATCATAACTTAATAGTGGAAAGGGGATTCAGAAAACTTGGGGACCTGGCTCTGTCTTTTACCAGTTCTGTATCTACAAGCAAGTTTGAAACTCTTTAAACTTTGGTGTCCTTGTCATCAAAATAGAGATAATGATGTCTCAGGGGATCCTTGTAAGGATCAGATGAAAGCACATCCATGGACATGCTTGGTAGTGTCCCACGGCTGTGACAGATCACCTGATTCTTGCACATTACCAATCCCTTGCTTTGTCCAATTCCACAATGATGGAGTAGTTCCCAGATGGGTTACACTCATGTGTACACATAACAAGTAGCCCATTATCTATGTCATTTAGGAGGTTTTATAGCCTCTGAAAAGCTGAGGGAAACTGGCAAGCCAAATGTCTTTTTTTAAAGATTTAATATTTTGTTCTGTCACCCAGGCTGAAGTGTGGTGGCACAATCATAGCTCACTGCAGCCTCTAGCACCTGGACTCAAGTGTTTCTCCCACCTCAGCTTCCTTAGTAGCTATGACTATAGATGTGTGCCAGTATGCCTGGCGAATGTTTTAAATTTTTGTAGAGACAGAGGACTCACTATGTTGCCCAGGCTATTAACAAACTTCCACCTTGGCCTTCCAAAAGGCTGGGATAACAGGTGTGAACCACCACACCCAACCTCCAAATGCCCATTAAAACAAACAAACATAGAGTGATTTTAGTTCCTCCAGGTATATTCCGAGAAAGGGGATCACTGGGTCATATGGAAGGTCAATTTTTGGATCTTTTAGAAATCACCACACTTTTCCATTGAGATTGTACTAGATTATACTCCCACCAAGAGTGTAGAAGTGTTCCCTTTTCCCTACAGCCTCTCCTGCATCTGTTGTTTTATGAGTTATTGATGATGACCATCCTGAGTGGAGTTAGGTGGTATCTCAGTGTGATTTTAATTTGCATTTCTTTTTTTTTTTTTGAGTTGAAGTCTCACTCTGTCGCCCAGACTGGAGTGCAGTGGCCGCTCCTGGCCACCGCAGCCTTGACCTGCTGGGCTCCGGCGATCCTTCCGCCTCAGCCTTCCAAGTAGCTGGAACTACAGGCATGCACTACCACACCCGGCTGATTTTTTGATTTATTGTAGAGATGAGGTCTTGCTGCCCAGGCGGGTCTCGAACCCACGGCTCAGGCAATCCATTCAGCCTCCCAAAGGCACGGGATTACAGGCTGAGCCACCGAGCCCGGCAATTTGCATTTCTTTAAAAAAGATACCTGCACATGCATTATTGCAGGTTTATTCACAATAGCAAAAACATGGAACCAACCATGCTGCCCATCGAAAGTGGACCGGATAAAGAAAATGTGTACCTATACACAATGGAATATCACGCGGTCATAAAGAACAAAATCCTGAACTTCACAGCAACCTGAATGGACTTATCATCCATAATACTGAGAGATCATTCACAGAAACAAAGTTCTGAGTATCACATGTTCTCACTCATAAGTGGACCTTGGACAATTATTATACTACTCGAAGGAAGGAATTGGCAGTAGCGGGAAACCTTTGGGAGTGGGGAGGAAGGCAGGGTAAGCAGTGGTGGGAATCTACTGGGGGAGAGGGGCACACCTCATCTGCATAATGAACATTTGGATACCTAACCCTGAATGGTGCCTCATGTCTTTAAGATAAAATTAAAAGTAAAACAAAATAAATAAGAAATTAAAACTCATTAGGGAAGTGCAAATCAAAACTACAATAAGATACTACCT
>NW_006988291.1:0-530 GCF_000164805.1 Carlito syrichta
AAGAGCTTGCATATGGGCCATCCATTATGATGGAGACTCGGTTACAAGGTCACCCATCACCGGGGAGGACTAGTCACTAGGGCACCCATTATGAAGGAGGAACACTCACTGGGACATAAATCACTGAAGAGGACCTGTCACTAGGGCACCCATAATGGAGGAAAACTAGTCACTGGACATCCTTGCAAAGGGGAACCAGTCACTGTGAGAGTGATCACAAAGAAAAGATAATCACTGCATCACCCATTCCTGAGGAAAGCCAGTAACTGAGGCAAATAGTACAGAGAATGGAGAGTCACTGAAGTAACATTCATAAAAGAAGTCTAGTCATTCTGGCATCCATTAGAAACAAAGCCAATAATTGGGACTCTGATGAAAGAGGACAGCCAGTCACTGGGACACCAAGCAAGAGGAGGGTAAGTCACTGGGTTATCCATTACACTGGAAGAGCAATAACTCGGACATGCATCACACAGCATGAGCAGTCACTGAGGTACCAATCACTGCAGAAAACCAGTTTCTCTGGCACC
>NW_006988292.1:0-514 GCF_000164805.1 Carlito syrichta
CTCCAACTCAAAAAAAAAAAAAAAGATGTCAGAGCTCCCAAAATTTAACTATAGATTCAATGCCATCCCAGTCAAAATCCTAGCAGGCTTTTTAAAGAAATTGGCAAGCTGGTTCTAAAATGACAAGGAAATACCAAGGACCCAGAGCAGCCAAGACAATTTTGAAAAAGACAAAATAGGTCTCTCATTGCCTAATTTCAGTGTTAAGCTATATTAATCTATACAGTGTAGTGTCGACATAAAGATACATATATAAACTAATGGAATAGAATAGAGTTCAGATGTAGACCTGCACACATACGATCAAATGGTTTTGATATGGAAAACGATGGTCTAAAGTTAAACATACACCTACCATAAACTCAGAAATTCCACTCCGTAATATTTACCCATGAAAAATGAAAATAGATGTCCACACAAAGATGTCCACACAAAGACTTGTATATAAATGCTCATATATGTTCACAGCATTATTCATAATAGTCCAGGACTGAACACAAACTAATGTTCATCA
>NW_006988293.1:0-1019 GCF_000164805.1 Carlito syrichta
AGAAAGATAAGAATCCGGCCGCGTTCCTGGAACAGCTTATGGAAACCTTCAGGTAGTACAGTCCTATGAATCCAGAAGTGCCGGAAAACAAGGCAGCTGTTATAATGGCTTTTATTAATCAGGCTGCCCCAGATATTAGAAAAAAGTTGCAGAAAGTAGAGAGATTAGGTGAAAAAAGCCTCCAAGACTTATTAATAGTGGCAGAAAGAGTGTACAACAAATGAGAAAGCCCAGAAGACCAACAGACCAGGGTAAATGATCACCAGACCCACAACTTGGCTAAAATTCTGCTGGCCACTACCACTAATGAACCTTGGGAAAAGCAGAGATGACTCAAGCAGCTGGCTGGAGAGCCAGGTAAGAAGAGCAGTTTCCAAAAGGGATGCCTCAGATTGACTAAAAACCTGTGTGCATACTGCAGGAAGGAGGGACACTGGATAAAAGATTGTCCGGAAAAACCTCCAGAACCTAAAGAAAGTTTGCTGCCCTGTGGGTGTGGACTCAACCTCTCATTCCAAGGAGGGGAGCTTACCTCGAATGGGGAAAGAGTCTTAACCTTGGAAGACTAGGGGGGTCGGGGTTCAGAACCCCTCCCCTAACCCAGGGTAATGCTGAAGGTGGAGGGAAAACCCATGCAATTTCATGTGGACATGGGCACACAGCACTCTGTCCTGTTACAATCACAGGGAAAGCTGGCAAATAAAATATTGTGGGTGCAGGGGACTACGGGCACCAAGCCATACCCATGGATCACCCAAAGAACAGTGGACCTTGGCGTGGGCCAGGTATCTCACTCCTTTATAGTCATCCCTGAGTGCCCGTACCCCCTACTAGGATGGGACTTACTCACCAAAATGGGTACCCAGATCAGCTTCCATCCAGGAGGAACAGAAATCTTAAGACAAAGATGGACACCCTATCCAGGTGCTCACTATAAGCTTAGAGAATGAACATCACCTCCACCAGAGCCCTCCATGACCAGTGGAGGATATTAACCTTTGGTTACAGGACTTTCTCCA
>NW_006988294.1:0-1100 GCF_000164805.1 Carlito syrichta
GTGATGGTTGTCCCAGTGACTATCTATGCTCTATAATAGATGCCCAATTACTGGCACTTTTCTGTAATGTGTTTCAGAGTGACTGGCCATTCTGGAGACACTGCAGCATGGAGGACCAGTCACTGGAGCACATATTATTGACTATACCTTGTCACTGGGGCTTCCAAAGCGAAAATGGGAAGTCACTGGGGCCCCTAATATTGAGAAGTCTCAAGAATTAGGACACTCATCAAGAAGAGTGTTAGTCACTGGCATACCAATCATAGAGGAGAATCGGTTACTTGGGAAAAAGTCACAAAGGAAACTCTGATACCTGAACCTTCATTATAGAAGAGGATCAGTTATTGGGGCACCCATCACAGAGGAAGTCTAGTCATTTGGGAATCCATAACGCAGGAGACTAAGTCACTGAGGCACCTATCACATTGTAGGGCCACTGAGTAACCCATCACAGAGAAGGACTTGTCACTGAGACACCCATTATAAGGAGGGCCAATCATGGAGCACAGATCATATATAATGGCCATTCACTGGGTTGCCAATCACACATGAGGGCCATTCACAAGGAATCTGGGTAGAGAGAAGAGCCAATAGCTAAAGCACTGATCACAGAGGAGTGCCAGTCAATGAAGCACCAGTCATACAGGAGGGACAGTCACTGGGGTTCCCATTGAAATAGATAGCCAGTCACTAGAGAACCCATCACAATGTAGAGCCAGTCACTATCCCCACAACACAGAGGAAAGACAGTCACTGGAACATCCATAACAGAGGAGGCTCCTTACTGGGGCAGCCATCATAGAGGTAGATCAGTGATGGAGATGCCCCTCACAGAAAAATGCTAGTCACTGGGACACAATTAACAGTAGAATACTCATCACTCTGGAATCTATAACAGGAAGGTAACTGACTCTGGTACCATTCCATCGGAAAGCCAGTCACTGGTCCACCCTCACAGAGAAGAGTTAGGCATTCAAACATTAATCATAGAGTAGAGTCATCACCGGAAAGTTTATAATAGTAGGAGGCTAGGGTTTAGGGCACACATTAGGGAGAAAGATTAGTTACTGGGGCACGAATAATAAAAGGGATCAGTCACT
>NW_006988295.1:0-553 GCF_000164805.1 Carlito syrichta
TGACTTAACATGTTAAAATAACTAGCTAGCAAGCTAACTTAACTAGCCGACTTAATCAACTAGATACCTAGCTCACCAGCTGGCTTAACTAGCTGACTTAATGAGCTACCTAGCTGATATAACTAGCTGACTTATATAGCTAGATTCCAAGGTAACCAGCTTACTTAACTAGTAGAAATAACTAGCTATCTATCTGACTTATCTAACTTTTTAACTAGGTAACCAGCTGGATATTCAACAGACTTAACGAGCTGACTTACCTGGCTAGGCAGCAGGTTGCCATCTGACTTAACTAGTTGACTTAACCAGTTAGTCAGCTAGCTAACCAGGTGACTTAACTAGCTGGCTACCTATATAGCCAGCTGGCTAACCAACTGACTTACCCAGTTGACTTAAGATAGCAAGTTGGCAAGCCAGCTGACTTAACTAGCTCGATACCTACATAGTCTGAAAGCCAGTCAGTTGATTTAACTATATGACTTGGATAGCTAGACTGCTGTCTAGCAAGCTGACATATCTAGCAAGCTACCAGCCTAGCCAGCTGATTAGAGAG
>NW_006988296.1:0-847 GCF_000164805.1 Carlito syrichta
TAACTAGGTGACTAATATAGCTAGCCAGCTGTCTAGCCCTGCTGACTTAACTAGCAAGCTATGTAGCTAGCCAGATGCCTTCTCAGCTACTTAACTAGGTGACTTAACTAGCTAGCCAGCTGGCTAGACAACTGACATAACTAGCTATCTACCCAAATAACTAGCTGGCTAACCAGCTTTCTTAACTAACTCACTTAACTAGCTAGCTAGCTGGCTAGCCAGCTGACTTAATTGCCTAACTACCTAGCTATCCAGCTGATGTAATTTGTTGAAATCACTCGTGAGCCAGCCGGTTACCCTTCTGATGTAACCAATTTTTAACTAGCTAGTCACCTGGCTAGGTAACAGACTTCTTCAGCTGACTTAACTAGCTAGACATCTGGTTAGCCAGATGACTAAACTACCTGACTTTAATATCTGTGCAGTTGGCTAGCCAACTGACTTAATTTCCTAGCTACCTAGCTAGAAAGCAGCCCAGCCAGCTACTTAACTAGCTGACTTAACCATGTAGACAACTGGCTAGCCAATAGAATTAAATAGCTGCCTACCTAGCTAGACAGCTTGATAGCCAGCTGATTTAACTAGCTGACATAAATAGAAAGCCTGATGGCTAGCCAGCACACTTAACTAGCTACCTACCTACTTAGTCCTCTGTCTTGTCAACTGATTTAACTACCTCACTACCTAGATAGCATGCTGGCCAGCGAGCTGAATTTATGTAGCTTAACAAGCTAGCCAGCTTGTTAGCCAGCTGATTTATCTAGCTAGGAACCCTGCTGGTAACTGACTAGCTGGCAGATTTAACTAACTGAATTAACTAGCTAGGTACCTAGATAACCAGCTGACT
>NW_006988297.1:0-490 GCF_000164805.1 Carlito syrichta
ACATCCCAGATTTCAGGGGCTTGCTATGAAATAAAGAACCTAAAGTATCTCATTTTATATTTTATATGTTAAAATGATAATATCTTGGATATTTTTTCAGGGCTCTCCAACACCACCTATGTTACGTGATTTGCTAGAAGGACTCACAGGACTCAGCATTTGTTTGAACTGTGCTCATAGTGAAGATTGATTATAATGGCAGGATGCATGATAGGATCAGCAAGGGGAAAAGGCCATTAGAGTCTGGAGAAATCGTTGCACAGGCTTCCCTGTGCTCTGTCCTTTTTATGAGGGGCACTCTGAGTATGCCTATTTCTCTAACAACAAAAAATGCAGTAGCATGTGTGCAGTGTTTCTGCCCAGAGAAGCCTATCCAAGACATAGCACCCAGGGCTTAATATTATTGGGATCTGCCTTACATGTATCAAATTTCCAGACTCCTGGAAGGAATACAGGCATAAATTACACTGTTTACACAAACTCTAGGCAC
>NW_006988298.1:0-677 GCF_000164805.1 Carlito syrichta
CCACAGTGAGTACAAGAAGGCATGACATGGGGAGGCTGAAAAGGTGGTGTATGATGTGGGGAAACCTCAGAGGTGTGCCGTGGAAAGCCCAAGGAGGCACACCACATGAGGCAAAGGAGGTGTATTATAGGTGTATAATGGAGGGGTTTGCTGGGAATGCAGAGGAGGGGCATGTCAAAAAGCGTTGTGAAAGAGGTATGTTTCAGGATCACAGAGGTGCACCACAGGGATGCTTATGAGGCATGCTTCCGTGAGGTCAAGCTTGCCAGGAGAAGTTGAGTAGACGTGGTGTGTCACAGGAACACAGAGGATGCATGCTTTGGAAGTGCTGAGGAGGTACCGTGGAAAGACTGAGCCACACAGGTGTTAGGCCTAGATGGCATTCCTCAGGGATGATGTGGAAGAATGCTACAGGGAGTCTGAGGCATGCTAAGGCGAAGAAATGAAGGCATATTGTGGGGAGACCAAGAAGACACATACCACAGGGAGACTGAGAATGTGCATAATAGGGTGGCTGAAGTGCCATGACCAAGGAAGACAAGAGTTCTGCCATAGGGTCTCTGATGAGGCATGCCATGAAAAGGCTGAGGAGGTGTACTGTGGGGACACTGAGGGGATACACCACAGGCAGACTTAGAAGACTCACTGAAGGAAGGCCTAGGAGGTGCACTGTGTAT
>NW_006988299.1:0-590 GCF_000164805.1 Carlito syrichta
AAGTCACCTAGCTAACTCGTTAACCAACTAGTTAGATCAGCTAATTTACTCGTTTATCAGCTAGTTAAAACGGTTAACTAACTCATTAACCAACTCATTAAATAAGCTAGCTATCTCGTTAGCCAACAAGTTAAGTCAACAAATTAAGTCTGCTAGCTAAACAGCTAGCTAGCAAAGTCAGCTAGTTAAATCAGCTGACTAGCCAGCTGGCTAAGGAGTTCAGTCACGTAGTTGAGTCAGCAAGCTAGCCAGCTTGCTAGCTGGTTAATTATGCTAATTAATTCAAGTGGCTATCCATCTTGCTAGCTAGGTAGCTAGCTAGCAAAGTCAGCTTGCTAGCCAGCTGGCTAGCTGGTTATATCAGCTAGAAAATTCAGCTGGCTAGCCAGGTGGCTAGGTAGGTAGCAAGCTAATTAAGTCAGCTGGCTAGCCAGATTGCCACCTAGTTAAGTCAGCAAGGTAAGTGAGCTGGCTAGGTGGATGGCTAACTAGGTGACTAGCTAGTTAAGCCAGCTGGCTAGCCTGATGGCTATCTAGTTAAGACAGCTAGTTAAGTCAGTTAGTTAGCTGGATGGCTAGCTAGGTGGCTG
>NW_006988300.1:0-466 GCF_000164805.1 Carlito syrichta
CTCCAACCCCGACAACAGAGAGAGACCCTGCCTAAAACAAAACAAAACAGTTTCCTATGAATAAATCTCTTCAGAAAAGTATGATGCACATTCTAGCATATCTAAAATGTGTATTTGTGTCTGTGTATATAATTATACACAGTTAGGATCCTATAATAATATTGATCAGGAGCTTGTTTTTTTTCCCCAATTAAATATAATTAGTATATCTCTCCATATCAGCATATATGAATCTCTCCCATTTGTATTTTACTTTTTATTTATTTTCTTGAGCTAGGGGTCTTACTCTGTCTACCAGACTGGGGTGCAGTGGCATGCTCACAGCTCACCACAGCCTTGACCTCCTGAGCTCAGGTGATCCTTCCATCTTAGTCTCCCAAGTAGCTGGGACTACAGGCACTCAACACCATGCCTGGCTAATTTTTTGATTTTTTTTTTCGATAGAGATGAGATCTTGCCATGGTGC
>NW_006988301.1:0-465 GCF_000164805.1 Carlito syrichta
AAATAACAGCCCAAGTGACTAGTCCTCCTCTGTGACCCTTGTTCCAGTGACTTGACCTTCTCCTATTGGATATCCTCAGTGATGGGTGCCTCAGTGACTGGCCCTCCTCTTTGAGAGGTGCCTTCATGATTGTGCCTCCTCTCTGTTGGGCTTCCCAATAATCAGCTCACTTCTTTAATGGGTACCAGAATTACTGCACTTCCTCTCTTATGAGTGCCCCATTGACAGGCGCGCCTTTATGATGGGTAGACCGGTTCTCCTCTGTGTTGGAAACCTTAGTGACTGGATTTTTTCTGTTATGTTTTTCTTAGTGCTTGGTTCTACTCTGTGGTGGTTATTTCAGTGATTGGCCCTCCTCTAATAATGTGCTGCAGAGGAGGATTTGGGAAGAGGGTTGCTGAGTCAGACTATGTGAGTCCTGGGGTGAGTGAATGAATGTATGGAAAACTTTGTGTATGTTTCAGT
>NW_006988302.1:0-458 GCF_000164805.1 Carlito syrichta
AGAGTGAGACTCCAACTCAAAAAAACCAAAAAAAAGAAACAAAAACCAAAAACCAAGAAAACACGTATGTTCAGAAAATTTTGTGTTAATGATCATAATCTCATTGGTGTACATCACCCAAAATAATACAATGCGATGGAGAATGAAAGTATCCATATATTCTAAGCAACATTCCACACACACACACACACACACACACACACACACACACACACACACACACGAGCTAAAACATTTGGGGGAAATAAAATTACTAAACAATCCATTTATTTTAACTACTTGGACATTTCAGGTAATTCTTCCTTCTACATTGCATTATCCTTGATTTTTCATATGTAGACACAACACTTAGCTCCTTTTCACCACGAAATGTTTAACCTGCAATAGTCCCTTTACATTGAGCTTGTATTCTAAAGAAAAGAAAGTTTAGATAAACATTTCAATTATTTGTGTGCATG
>NW_006988303.1:0-910 GCF_000164805.1 Carlito syrichta
ACTCCCAGTCTCCAGCAGTTCCCTGCTTCGGCCTCCCAAAGCCACAGACCTATTGTCTGCTGATCCACTGTCTTTCGGAACCTCTAGACCCAAAGCTGGGGACCCCTTCACAAATGATCTTTGTTCACGATGATCCCAACTCCATTCACAAATGGTTGCTGGTCTTTTTTTTCTTTTTCCTTTTTTTCTTTTAGTCGGAGTCTCACTTCTTTAACCAGAATGGAGTGTGGTGGTTCACTCCTGGCCACAAGAGCCTCAGCCTGCCGTGCCCCAGTGAGCCATTTCCTGGCCTCCAAGTAGCTGGAAGGACAGGTACCTGCTATCACACTCAGCTCATTTAGGATCGAGGGTAGAGACTAGGTTTTGCCAAGGTGCCCAGGTGAGTCTCAGTCCACGGTCTAGGGCCATCCATTGGTCTCAGCCTCCCAAAACAATGGGATGATGAGGCAAAGCCTTTGAGCCCAGCCTCGAAACTTCTTCAAAAAGGAATCTGTAGGCCTTGTGTGGTGACCCACTCCTGGAATCCCGTGATTTGGGAGGCCGAAGCAAGAGGTTGGCTGGAGCCCAGGAGCCCAAGGCCAGCCTGGGACATACAGGGAGACCCCCCTCTCCACACTCATTCAAAGAGATGGTCTGGGGTTGAGATGCCCATCATCCAGGCCACTCCGGAGGCTGAGGGGGCTGGATCACCAGAGCCTGCGATATTGAGGCTGGTGGTGAATGCTGGTCATGTCCCGGTCCCCAGGCTGGTCCACAGAGCCAGACCCTGTCTCCAAAACATCAGAATTGTACACAGATTTTCAACTTCACATGGTGTTTTCACAGGAAGACTGACTTTAGAGCCAGGAATAATGGTATTGGGGGGAGAAATGTCCCTGGGTGAGGGTTGTGTCCCTGGCCTTTCTTGGCG
>NW_006988304.1:0-448 GCF_000164805.1 Carlito syrichta
ATCCATCACAACTGCCACCACAACCACAGGCAAGGCTCAGGGGCTCAGCCTGGCAACCCAGCCCTTAAGGGCCAGGAGATGGACGACCTGAGCCTGTGGGTTAAACACTAGCCCGCGACACAGGGTGAGACCATGTCTTGGCCATAAAAAACAAATCCAAATATTAGTCGGGCATGGTGGAAGAGGTCTGTGGTTCCAGCCAATCGGAAGATCACCTGAGTCTGGCAGGTGGAGTCTGCAGTGGCTTTGAGTGTGCCCCTGTGCCCCAACCTGGGTGAGTGAGCTGCATTCTGACTCCAAATAACCACCACCACCCACCACTAACCCTGCCACCCTGCATAAGGTGTCACCCTCAGGGATGGCAGAGGAAAGGGCATTTTTTGGCCTATCATTTGCAGCATGTTTCAAAGGTGGCCACTGGGCACGTCCAACCTGCACCTTCAGCCAC
>NW_006988305.1:0-446 GCF_000164805.1 Carlito syrichta
AATACATGTTTTCTTGGTCCTGACAAACAGGAATCAATGTTTCCTCTCTTGGGCATAAAAGTGTCGAGAGTTCTATTTAGTTGGCAGTATTTGTAGGCAAGAGTGTACCTAGTGGGAATGCTCACTATCACCACATTGTGCTGATCATATTTTCATCCAATACATTGCTTCATTATTAACTTGCAGATAAATGATGGATTTGCTTTGTGCACATATTGTAAGAAGGTCAAAGAAACTGGCTCCTTTTTCTTCCAGAATAATCTTCTAGAGAATTTCTTTCAGGATAGACTGAAATTGATAGAGAATATGATCTTATATATTTACACCCTTCAAAGTAGGGATAAAAATGAAAGAAAAGAAAACAAACAAAAACCTGAGCTGCAGAGTTGAATGAGAAGAGAAATGTGATATGATGCTATGATGACTTTTAGGGCTCCCTGTCCTAT
>NW_006988306.1:0-995 GCF_000164805.1 Carlito syrichta
AACCAGCTAACTAGTCAGCCGACTCATCAACCAACAAGGAAAGTCACCTAGTTAACTTGTTAACCAACTAGTTAAGTCAGCTAATTTACTCGTTTATCAACTAGTTAAAACAGGTAGCTAACTCGTTAACCAACTCGTTAAATCAGCTAGCAATCTCGTTAGCCAACTAGTTATGCCAGCTAACTAAGTCTGCTAGCTAAACAGCTAGCTAGCGAACTCAGATAGCTAAGTCAGCTAGCTCACTAATTGGCTAACTATTTAAGTCAGCTACTTAAGTCTGCTACCTAACTAGTTAGCCAATTAGTTAAGTCAGCTTGTTATTTAGCTAGTTAAATAGTTAGCTAACTTTTTAAATTCAGGTAGTTAAGTCAGCAAGCTAACTAGTTAAGTCAGCCAGTTAATTCAGCTAGCTAAGTAGTTAAGTCAGCTAGCTAGTAAGCTAGTTAAGTCAGCTTTCTTACTTAGTCAGCTGGTTCACACAGCTAGCTTGCTAGTTAGCTTGGGTTAAGTCAGCAGGTTGAGTCAGGTAGTTAGCTACTTAACTGATGTGTAAATCAGTTGGTTGAGTCAGCTAGCTAGCTAGTTAGCAAATGGGATTAGTCAGGAGGTTGAGTAGGCTAGCTAGCTAGTTAGTTAACGAGTTAAGTAAGATGGTTAAGTCTGCTAGTTAGCTTGTTAGTTATCAAGTTAAGTCAGATAAAAAAGAAAGCTAGCTAGCACGTTAGATAACGAGTAAGTCAACTAGCTAGCTAGCTGGCTAGCCAAATGGCTAGTTAAGTCACCTAGTTAAGTCATCTCACTGGCCAGCAGATTAGCTGGGTAGTTAGGTAGTTAAGTCAGCTGGCAAACCAGCAGGCTAAGTAAGTAGATAGCTAGTTAAATCAGCTGGCTAGCCATCCGGCATCTAGTTATGTCAGCTAGTTAAGTCAGCTGGCTATTCAGCTGTCTAGCTAGGTAGCTAACTAGCTAAGTCTGCTGACTAGTCAGCTGGCTAC
>NW_006988307.1:0-1924 GCF_000164805.1 Carlito syrichta
CGGATATCAATCTGGCTTAACTAGCTAGATACCTGGCTGGCTATCCCTCTATTCAGTCAGATAGCTAGCTAGTGGGCTGACCAGCTGGCTAGCCAGCGAGCTCAAATAGACAGCCCACGGGCTGGACGGTTGGATAGCCAGATGGCTTAACTAGCCAGCCACTCTGCAGGTCAGCCAGCTAGCCAGCTGGCTTATCTGGCAGGCCACCTATCATACCCTCCTGCTAACCAGTCAGCTTAACTTGCCAGGCACCTAACTAGCCGGCTAGCTAATAAGCTGACATAACTAACTGACTTTATATAGCCATCCTGCTAGCCAGCTGAATAACTAGCTAGCCACCTAGTTAGCCAGCCGGCTAGGCAGCTCATTTAACTCGCTGAATTAACTAGCTAGTGAGCCGGCTAGCCAGCTGACTTAATTACCTAGCTACCTTCCTAGCAAGGTGGCTAACCAGCTGACAATTGCCTGACTTAACAAGCTATCCAGTTGGCTAGGCAGCTGATGTAACTAGCGAGCTACCTAGCTAGCCAGTTGATTTTCCAATTGAATTAACTAGCTGACTTAACCAGCTAACCTGCTGGCTAGCCAGTTGACTCAACTAGCTGACATAACTAGATAGCCAGATGGCTAGCCAACTGACTTAACTAGCTGACATCACTAGCTAGCCAGGTGGCTAGCCAGCTGACTAAAATAGCTAGCTACCTACGTATCCCACTGGCTTGCCAGCTGACTTAACTAACTAGCTAAGCAGCTGACTAGCTAGCTGACATAACTAGGTGACTTAACTAGGTGGCCAGCTGGCTAGCCTTCTTAATTAACAAGCTAGCAACACAGCAAGGCAGCTGGCTAGCCATCTGACTTAACTAGCTGATGCAACTAGCTAGCCAGCTGACTTAACTAGCTGACTTAACTAGCTAGCTACCCAGCTAGCCAGCTGACTTTACTAGCTGAATAACTAGCTAGCTACATAGATTCTATCTAACTAGCTAGACCACTTAACTGCCTGATTAAATAGCTGGCTAGCTGACATAACTAGGTGACTTAACTGGCTTTTACCTAGCTAGCCAGTTCACTTTACTAGCTGAAATAACTAGCTATGCAACGATCTAGCCTTCGAAATAACTAGCTTTTTAACTAGCTAGCGAGCTGGCTTGCCAACTGACATAAACAGCTGGTTTAAATAACTAGCCATCTGGTTAGCCAGCTGACTTAACTAGTTGATTAACGAGCAGGGCAGCTGGCCAGCCTGGTGACTAATCTAGCTGATTTAAATAGATGTCCAGACGGCTAGGCAGCTGACTTAACTAGTTCTGTACCTCTCTAGTCATCTGGATAGGCAGCTGACATAACTAGGTGACATAATTAGCTAGCCAACTGGCCAGACAACAGACTTAAATAGGTGAAAACATAGCCAGCAAGCTTGCTAGTCAGCTGATTTAACTAGTTGTCTTAACTATCTGGCCTGTTTTCTAGCAAGTTTAATTAACTAGCATGCTACATAGCTAGCTAGCTGGCTATCCAGCTTAATTAACTAGGTGACATACCTAGCTAGCCAGCTGTCTAGCCAGCTGACTTAACTAGCAAGCTACCTAGCTAGCCAGCTGCTTTCTCAGCTTACTTATCTAGGTGACTTAACTAGCTAGCCAGCTGGCTAGACCGCTGATATAACTAGCTAGCTACATAGCTAGTAAGCTGGTTAGCCAGCTGTCTTAACTACCTGACTTAACTAGCTAGCCAGCTGGCTATCCAGCAGACTTAATTGCCTAGCTACCTAGATATCCAGCTGACTTAACTAGTTGAAGATAACTAGTGAGCCAATTTGTTACCCATCTGATGTAACCAGCTCTTTACCTAGCTAGCCAGCTGGCTAGACAACTGACTTCACAGCTGACCTTACTAGCTGGCCAGCTGGCTAACCAGCTGA
>NW_006988307.1:1944-6211 GCF_000164805.1 Carlito syrichta
CTACCTAGCTAGCCAGCTGCTTTCTCAGCTTACTTATCTAGGTGATTTAACTAGCTAGCCAGCTGGCTAGACCGCTGATATAACTAGCTAGCTACATAGCTAGTAAGCTGGTTAGCCAGCTGTCTTAACTACCTGACTTAACTAGCTAGCCAGCTGGCTATCCAGCAGACTTAATTGCCTAGCTACCTAGATATCCAGCTGACTTAACTAGTTGAAATAACTAGTGAGCCAATTGGTTACCCATCTGATGTAACCAGCTCTTTAACTAGCTAGCCAGCTGGCTAGACAACTGACTTCACCAGCTGACCTTACTAGCTGGCCAGCTGGCTAACCAGCTGAATTAATTTTCTAGCTACCTAGTTAGCCAGCAGCTAGCCAGCTGATTCAACTAGCTGACTTAACTAAGTAACCGGCTGGGTAGATAGCAGACTTAACTAGCTACCTACCTAGCTAGACAGCTTGATAGCCAGCTGACTTAACTAGTTGACATAACTAGAAAGGCTGATGGCTGGCCAGCACATTTAACTAGCTACCTACCTACATAGCCCTCTGGCTTGATTTAACTATCTAACTACCTAGCTAACCTGCTGGCCAGAGAGCTGACTTAACTATGTGACTTAATTAGCTAGCCAGCTTGCTTTCCAGCTGATTTAATTAGCTAGGTACCGTGTTAGGTAGCTGGCTAGCCAGCTGACTAACTGATTTAACTAGCTAGATACCTACCTAACCAGCTGACTTAACTAGCTAACTAGCTTAACTAGCTGGCTGGCCAGCTGACTTAACTAGCTGATTTAACTAGCTAACCAGCTGGCTGGCCCACTGACAACTTGCTGACTTAACTAGCAAGCCAGCTGTCTGGCTGCTGAATTAACTAGCTGACTTAACCAGCTAGCCAGCGGCTAGAGCTGACTTAACTATTTAGCTACCTAGCTAGCCAGCTGTGAAGCCAGCTGAATTATCTAGCTGACTTAAATAGCTAGCCAGCTGGCTAGCCAGATGAGTTAGCTAGCTTAATACCTAGCTACCCATCTGACAAGCCAGTTGACATAACTAGTTGACTTAATCAGCTAGCCAGCTGGCTAGCCAGCTGACTCAACTAGCTGAATTAACAAGTTAACCACCTGACTAACCAGCTGACTTAAGTAGCTCTCTCCCTAGCTAGCCAGCTGACTTACCTAGCTGAGTTAATTAGCTTGCCAGCTGGCTAGCCAACTGACTTAAGTAGCTTGCTACCTAGCTAGACAACTGGCAAGCCAGTTGACTTAACTAGCTGATGTAAAGAGCTGGCCTGCTTGCTAATCAGCTGAATTAACTACCTTGTTATATATACAGCCAGCTAGCTAGTCAGCTGACTAAACTAGGTTACTTAACTAACTAGTCACCTGTCTAGTCAGCTGTCTGAATTAGCAAGCTACCTAGCTAGCCAGCTGGCTAGCCAGCTGACTTACCTAGATGACTTAACTAGGTAGCCAGTGGATTTGACAGCTAACTTAACTATCTAGCTACCTATGTAGTCAGAAATCTAGTCAGCTGACTAAACTAGGTGACTTAACTAGCTAGCCTGCTGGCTAGGAGGCTGGCTTTACAACTTAGGTACCTAGCCAGCCAGCTGAAGAGCCTGCTGACCTAACTAGCTAGCCACGTACATATCCCGCTGACTTACCAGTTGACTTAACTACCTAGGTACCTAGTTAACCAGCTGGCTAGTGAGCTGACTTAGCAAGGTTACTTAACTAGCTATATAACGGGCTAGCCACCTGACTCAACAAGGTAGTTACACAGCTAGGCAGCTCACTAGCCAGCTGACTTAACTCAATGACTTAACTAGCAAGCAAGCTGAATTAACTAGCTGAGTTAAACTAACCAGTTGGTTTATCTAGCTGGCTTAACTAGCTAGCTATCTAACTAGCTATCTAGCTACCTAGTTGACTTAACTAGCTGACTTAACTAGCTACCTAGCTACCATAACTAGCTAATGAATATAGCTACCTTCCTAGCTAGCCAGCTGAAATAACTAACTGAAATAAATAGCTAGTCAGCTGTTTGCAACCTGACTTAACTAGCTGACATAACTTGTTAGCCAGCTTGTTGCCAGCTGACTTAGCTAGCTGACTTAACCAGCTAGTCAGCTGGATAGCCAGCTGTCTTAATTAGCTAGCTACCTATCTAGCTAGCAGGCTAGCAAGCTGACTTACCTAGCTGACTTAAGCTGGCAGCTGGCTAGCCACCTCACTTAACTTGCTAACTATCTATGTAGCCAGTTGGCTAGCCACCTTACTTAACTAGTTGACTTGAACAACTATCCTGCTGGCTAGCAAGCTGACTTGTCTAGCTAGCTACCTACTTAGCCAGCTGGGTAGTCAGCTAACTAAACTAGCTGACTTAACCAGTTGGCCACTTGTCTAGACAGCTGACTTAAATCGCAGACATCACTAGCTAGCCAGGTGGCTATCTAGCTGACTTAACTAGCTAGCTACCCACCTAGCCAGTTGGCTAGCCAGCTATTTTAACTAGATAAATTAACCAGCTAGCCAGCTGGCTAGCCAACAGACTTAACTAGCTCGCTACCTAGCAAGTCAGCTGGCTAGCAAGCTGACTTGAGTAGCTGACTTAACTAGCAGCTACCTAGATAGCCAGCTGACTTAAATAGTTAGCTAACTAGCTAGCTATCTAGTTAACCAGCTGACTTAAACAGTTAGCTAACTAACTAGTTACTTAGCTAACAAGCTGATTTTAGTATGCTTCCTTGCTAGATAGCTGACTTAACCAGCTGAATAACTAGTTAGCCTAATCATTATCTAACGTTCTAGCTAGTTGACTTAATAATCTGTCTTATCTCATTAGCTAATGAGCTGGGTAGTTGACTCATCCAGCTGAGTTAACTTGTTAGCTATCTAGCTTGCTAGCTGACCATCCAGCTGACTTACCTCGTTAGCTAATTAGCTAGGTAGCCTACTCAACCAGCTAACTCAGCACATTTGCTAACTAGCTTGCTACCTGACACAACCAGCTGACTTAACCCGTTAGTTAAGTAGCTAACAACCTGACTCAACCTGCTGATTTAAACCTTTAGCTAACTAGCTAGCTAGGTGTCTTAATCAGCATTTTAAATTAGAAAGCTGACTTAACTAGCTGACTTAGCTAGCTGGCTTAACTACTTGGCTAGCTGATTAACTGGGTGGCTTACCTAGTTAGCTTGCTGACTTAACAGCCTGAATTAAATAGTTAGCTAACTATTTAACTAGCTGAATAATGAGCTGACTTTAATTAGCAAACTAGTTAGGTAGCAGACTTAAGTATCCGATTTAAATAATTAGCTAACTAGTGAGCTAGATGACTTAGCTAGCTGAATTACCTAGCTAGCTAGTTAGCTAGCTCACTTAGCTAGCTGACATAACTAGTTAGCTTACGAGATAACTAGCTGAATTAACGAGTTGTTTAATGAGTTAGATAACTGCTTTAACTGGGTGGTAAATGAATAAAATAGCTCACTTAACTAGTTGGTTAGCGAGTTAACTAGGTGACTTAACTTGTTGGCTAATGAGTCGGCCAACTAGTTAGCTGGGTTAACATGTTGGCTTACTTCTCGGCCAACCTGTTAACTGGCTTAACAAGTTGGCCGACTAATCAGCCGACTATTTAGCTTGGATAACTAGTTGGCTGTGGAGTTGGCCCCATATTTAGTTCAGTTAAGTAGTTGGCTGGCTAGTTTGCTGACCTAATTATTCGGCCAACAAATTGGCCGAATAGTTAGCTGACCTAACTAATTGGACGAATATTTAGCTGACCTAAATTGTCGACTGCCAAGTTGGTCTACTAGTTGACTGATTGGTTAGCTGACTTAACAAGTTGTCCAGCTAGTATGCCGACTGGTTAACTGACTTAACTAGTCGGCTGGCATGGCATCCAACAGGTGAGCTGACTTAACTAGTTGGCTGGTGAGTGAGCCGACTGATCAGCTGAATTAAATATTTGGCCGGCGAGTGAGCCATTGGATGTGCTGCCATAACTAGTCAGCTGACGAGTGAGTCAACTGGTGAGCTGATTTAACTACTCTGCTGGCGAGCAAGCCAATTACTTAGTTTAATTGTTAGCCTGTGAGCAAGCAGACAAGTTAGTTGACCTGTTGGCAGGCGTGCTTGCTGACTAGTTTGCTTACCTGTTAGCAGGCGAGTGAGCAGACTAGTTAACTGACCTGATGGAAAGTGATAGAGCCCACTAGTTAGCTCACCAGATAGATGATTTGCTAGCCGACTAGTTAGCTAAG
>NW_006988308.1:0-438 GCF_000164805.1 Carlito syrichta
AGTTCTATGGTTGGCAGCAGTCTCAGATTCTCCCAGGAAGTCCTGTCTGTCCTTCCTGATGGTTGACATTGTTGGACATGACACACCTAGCCAGAAGGCACATCACTGTCAACCAAAACCCACAGCACCATGAAGGATACATCCTCCGCACTCTCCAAAGCCAAGTGTGAAGGATATCAAGCTGTGATAGCATGAGAAACAGCAGATCAGTTCTATTTCAGTATACCACATTGATCCTCTTGGTTTTTAATATTCACTTGCATTTCCCAAATGAGTGTATGGATGAAAGGCAACAGGAAGACCTGCCAATGGTGAATTACCTTTCCCAGGCAATGCAGGGTCTACAGCCTGAGCAACCCCAGAGCCTCAGACAACAGTCATCAACCCTGGAATTTAGGCAACAGAAAAACACCCTCTATTTTCAGAGTAAAAATGGAG
>NW_006988309.1:0-433 GCF_000164805.1 Carlito syrichta
ACAAAAAAAAAAATTAATTGGTCGTGGTGGCTCATGCCTGTAATCCCAACGAGGTGGGAGGACTGCTTGAACCCAGGAGACCAGCCTAGGCAACATAGCAAGACCTCGTCTCTAGAAAACACTTAAAAATTAACCAGGGCCAGGCGTGGTGGCTCAGCCTGTAATCTCAGCACTTTGAGAGGCCGAGGCGAGAGGATTGGCTGAGCCTGGGAGTTCGAGACCAGCCTGGGCAACTTGGTGAAACCTCATCTCTACAATAAATCACACACAAAAAAATTAGCCAGGTGTGGTGATGTGTGCCTGTAGTTCCAACTACTTGGAAGGATGAGGAAGAAGGATTGCCTAAGCCAAGCAGATTGAGGCTGTGGTGGCCAGGAGCATGCCATTGCACTCCAGCCTGGGTGACAGAGTGAGACTCTAACTCAAAAAAAAA
>NW_006988309.1:741-11897 GCF_000164805.1 Carlito syrichta
CTTCAGCCTTCGCGGGCTTACTCCTAATTCCCCTGGCTGCCTCGCCCTGAGTTTCCCATGTTGGATCCTGAAGATCAAAGCTGCATCTGGGGTTCTCACCTAGAAATCCCCCAGAGTTTCCTTCCTTCCTAGGTGTTTTCTCGGCCACCTTCCCTCTGGCAGGCCATTATTCACAGAGTTCCACAGGATGCAAAGATAAAATTTAATGCACTTCCCTTAGCAACTGGGGAAAGAAAAAGATCTGGGATGGATAATCCCACTTTCACTGTTGTCTTAGAGCTTATCAACATCAGCACTGGTGACATTCAGGGCTGGGTCATTCTCTGGGGTGGGGCCATCCCGGGCAATGCAGGGACCCACTCCATGCCAGGTGGGGGTGTGAGCAGGGAGGACTGTGTTCTGACCTGTGGGGGTCAGGCGTGTGGGGAGCAGGGCGTGCAGTGCACTCGCTGTGTTGTGCAGCCAACACCTCTGTCTAGTTCCAGAACATTTTATTTTTTATGTGATTAGTTAATTTTTTTTTTGTAGAAACGAGGTCTTGCTGTGTTGCCCAGGCTGGTCTCCCACTCCTGGGCTCAAGCAATCCTCCCGCCTCAGCCTCCCAAAATGCTGGGCTGACAGGCATGAACCCCCATTCCCGGCCCTAGCATGTTTCCCAGCTCATTCTTAGGGACAGACCCATTGGCTGGGTGGCTGGCTGGTGTCTTCCCCAGATCCCCAAGGCTTGGCCTTGGCCTGGCCGTCCTGAGCAGTGATGGGACTCAGGGTCCTTCTATTTTGCAGTTCGTGGATGCAGACAACCTGATCCTCAACCCCGACACACTGAGCTTGCTCGTTGTGGAGAACAAGATGGTGGTGGCACCCATGCTGGACTCCCAGGCCGCCTACTCCAACTTCTGGTGTGGGATGACATCCCAGGTAGGGTGGGGCATCTTTAAGCAGCCCCCCATGCTCCCCTACCCCTGGGGCAGATGCAGGAACACAGAGTGGAGGTGCCTTGCCTAGACGCACACAGCCAGGAATAGCTGGTGTCAGGACAGGGCTTCAGGGATGGCTTGATCTGCAAGTTCAGACGATGGTCCTTTCTCATCTCTTGGGTGGCTTTCCTCTCAACTTCCTTGGTAATGGTCACACAGCATCCAGCCAGCATCCACTCTGATTGGACCACTCCAGTCTCCTCTATACCCTGAACCAGTAGCTGAAGCCGGGAAATAAAAGGCTCTGATTGGCCAGGCTAGCCACAAGTTCCACTATGGGCCTGCGTCTGGAGGCCTATACCAAGGGTAAGGGTGGGTGCTGGAGTCGGGGCCAGGGCTAGGGGAGGGGCTGGGTGGTTATGACCCATCATATTTGTTTTTTTTTGTTTGTTTTTAATTCAGGAGAAATTCACCTAACATAAAAGTCACAATGTTATCTGTCTACCCGTCTATGTATCTAGGTACCTATCTACTTTTAAAAGAATAGGGATCTTACTATGTTGCCCAGGCTGGTCTTGACCCCCAGGCCTCAAGCGAGCCTCCCATCTCGGCCTCCCAGAGTGCTGGAAATACAGGCATGAGCCACCACGCCTGGCCCAAGCTCACCATTTAAAAATGAACAATTCAGTGGCTTTTATTTTTTTGACTTAGAGTCTTACCCTGTCATATAAATCTGAACATTGTGCAGCAACAATTCCAGTTTATAAAGGACACAATGAAGGAAAAAGCCAACTCCATATTGCTCCAGAAGCTCTTTAGACTTTTTTTGGTTTGTTCTAGAGTTGGGGTCTCACTCTGTGGCTCAGGCTGGAGTGCAGGAGCATGCTCAGGCCACCGCAGTCTTGACCTGCTAGGATCAGGCCATCCTTCTGCCTCAGCTTCCCAAGTAGCGGGGACTACAGGCGTACACTATCATGCCTGGCTGATTTTTTAAAATTTATTATAGAGAAGAGGTCTCGCCAAGTTGCCTGGGCTGGTCTCGAACTCCTGGGCTCAACTGCTCCTCCTGCCTTGGCCTCCCTAAGTGCTGGGATGATGGGTTTGAGCCACCATGCCTGACCCTAAAACTATTTTTTGTAGAGATGGGGTCTCGATATGTTGCTTAGGCTGATCTCGGACTTCTGACCCAAGCAGTCCTCCTGCATCGTTCTCATGAGTAGCTGGGATTGCAGGCACGGGCTGTTGTGTTGTCCTGTGTCTAACCTTGCCACAGGCCTCCAGTACACAAGAGAAAGTATTTCACTAAGATTTTTCCAGACTCGATGACCAAAAACTCCTAAAAAGATTTATGACACTGCAATGAGAAAAAAAGAAAATTTTTAAAAAGCACCAGTGGAAAAAACAACAATAAAAAAATAGAGCAAACTTGAAACAGGTTGGACAGAGGAAATACTCAAGTATTTGTCAATTCTTTCACTAGAATTGTAACATTATAAAAGTGTTATCAAGCCGGGCTCAGTGGCTCAGCCTGTAATCCCACGCCTTTGGGAGGCTGAGGTGACTGGATTGCCTGTGCCCGTGGGTTCGAGACCCACCTGGGCAACTTGGCGAGACCTCATCTCTACAATAAATCAAAAATTAGCTGGGCGTGGTAGCGCGCGCCTGTAGTTCCAGCTACTGGAAGGCTGAGGCAGAAGGATCACCGGAGCCCAGCAGGTCGAGGCTGCAGTGGCAGGGAGTGGCCACTGCACTCCAGTCTGGGCGACAGAATGAGACTCCAACTCAAAAAAAAAAAGTGTTATCATATGAAACAGTGATTAAAGAGCATGGAGCCCAACATATTGTCAAAAAAATTGAAAACGATGGCGTTCAGACATTTAATTCAATAGCACAACGTTACTTTCTACATTTGGTCATGTTTGTGGCATTTTTCAACTCTAATTTATTTAGATTTCCTTCCTCAATCTAATTATTAACTACAACATACTCATACCCTTTCTGAGGTTGGCCCTCCAAAACAGAGGAACCATCAGATACTAAAAGAAGTTTAGGTTGGAAATGAGACCACATTTTATGTAGGCCAGCAGCATCTGCCTTATAGTCCTGGTTTGGCTCTAACTGGCTTCTTCTTATTTCCTAGTGTAAAAAATCCTTTAAAAGCACTCATTTTCCTTCAGTTAAAAAATGTAAAAAAGACTGCATTGACATGGTTAAATGCTCAGGACCCTCAGATCTTTAGTTGTGGACTAAATGACTGGTGTCACGGCTTACAAAAAAGGTGTCATGGCCTTAATGAAGCTTATGTTTAAAAATAAAGTTTATATTTTATGTTTTAACCTTTTAATGCAACTTGTCCAAAAATTTTTTGAAGTCCCCTTGTATCTATTGAATGAAAGGATCAATTTTAATGGCAAAATATATTAGCTATTGTGATGATAATTAAAGTTTATTTTGTAAAAATATTAAAAAAAAAAAAAAACAGATCAAAGTGACAGTCAACACACCGCCTCCTGGTGAGAAACCTAACAAAATCCCAGTGCTCTGACCACTGTCACAGAGCACAGCAGCAAGAATTGCATCTTCCTCCTAAAACTACCAGATGCAGAGTCCTCAAATCCTCCATGATAAACAGTGTTACTGAAAAATCAAGTAAGTAAAATTGTAGCATTTTCAACTGTGTTCTCAAAACAGCAGCAGGCCCAAATATTTTACAAGCAAATTCTACAAAGCATTCAAGAAACATGAGGATACCATATATAAACTGTTCCAGAGACCAGGACAGTATGGCTAATTCTGGATTGGAGCCTCCTGCACAAGGCTTTCCAGTGGGCAGGAATGGGCAGATGCAAATACCCAATGGAGGCCATTCTGGTAAGAGGAAACAAATCCCCACTGAGAGGGAAGTTGGGCACCAGAGCATATACAGCAAGCCTTTCTCGGGGCTGAGACTCAAAGGCTTATTCATTGCTTTTCTTCTCTCTCTTTCGTGCTGCTGTTCAAAGTGTGGTGGTTTCCTCTCCCTGCAATTTCTTCCTGGGACTGGGATGGGGCCAGACTAGCAGAGCACACGAGAGGTCCGAATTCAACTTCGACCCTTCAGGAAGGCTTGCCCAGAGCCCTCAACAGCTCAAGCACCACCTCCTTTCTCTCACCTACAGAGTCTGAGAAAAGTAGAAGCTGGAGACACCCCAGCCCCTTCTCTGCCTCAAAACCTTCCCTTGCTTTTCTCTCCTTGTGGAATACCTTTCTCAGACTTTGACCAGAGTCACCCCTTCAAAGGTTCAGGGTCAGCCTAAACAGGGCTCCCTACACACACACACACATACACACACACACACACACACATGAGTGCTGGAGTCCCTTCCTAGAATGGGGTTCCATCCACCCTCTTTTAGAAATGAGGGCTGAGTCACAGTGTGTGATGTTGGTACAAAACAGTAACCTCTTCTTCAGATAGGTGACATCTTCAATCTCCTGTCTCTTGGTCACTGAAAGGGTAAGCTGAGGCAGGAAGCCGGTGCCCTGGGAATAATGCAAAGAATTACAAAAGAGACAGAAGTAAAGTTTATCATCCACTTTCTACTGACAGAAAGGGGCCTACGCTCATAGGCAAGCATGACCTCGTAGGCTGGGGAGCTGAGTGAATTTAAGGATCTTGAAGGAGAGTTTGAGCTAGTGAGAATGTCCAGACTCCACTTTCTGACGCAGATAACAAAATTCACATAAGCCTTGGGTCTTGACCTCACCAGGCGCCAGTATCTCGTGACGCCAGGTGGTGAGCTGGAGGCTGGCCGCGGGCAACCGATAGTGATCATCAAGGCCAGGAACACAGATGCCTTGGACGATCAGGGTAGCATACTTTCTAGCTGATTACAGTTTTGGCTGCTTCCAGTTCTGGGTCACAAGGCTAGATCAAACATTACACATAAAGTGAACACAAAGGCAAGAAAGAAGGCAGTTGTTATTTAAAGACTAAGGAACGGATACATTTCTGGGCGTCTGAAAGTGTCAACAGGGCCCATTTCTCAGCTAGGTCTGGCAGAGGCGTTTCCAGGGACATGCAGTCTTTTGTGTGTGTCTCCTGCTTGTCAGGGGGCTCAATGAAGATGGTACTTTTCCCTTCAGTACCAGCAACAGCTACGAGATCCAAGGACAGTGAAGGGGGGAGGGTGTTAAGGAAAATGTTTGCTTTTCAATTCAAACACCTTCTACGTTTAGCCCAACTCAGTTGAATAAAAGTTTCTAAGGCTTTTTCTTTGTGTGATATGATGCTATGCCAGGGTCAGGTGGGAAAACACACTTAGTCTGTAGGGTAATAGGGTAATACAAGTGTTTGTGGCAAGATTTTATTGGGCAGTGACTTCCGGAGCTTTTCACTTAGGAATCAGGGCAGGAACAACTAGGAATGGACAGGCTTGAGGGGCTTAGAATCATTGCCAGGTCACACCCATACACACACGTTTACCCACAGATGCATGCCCACCGGCACACCGCATGCACACAGTGGACAGTTTGAGGGTGGAGGATGCAGACTCCAGGCCCTGCTGACCTGGGCATCACCCATTGTGATGCGTTCTGTGACCCCGTGATGTCACCGTTGCCCGGCACCCACCTGCCTCTTTGTGTGGAGCAGTTGGAGGCATCGAGTGGTGTTAGTGACTGGCTCTACACACAGAACAGTTTTAGCAGTGACAGGTACATATCTGGACAACTGACTAATCAGATTCTGGTGAGTACAACACCTCCCTTTGCTCTTCTGCTGAGTTGGAGGCAGTTACTCTCATGAGCGGCTGCCGAGGGTCATCTCTGAATGCTCACTAAAGCTTATTTTACAACGACAATGCTGACAGTCATCTCAACCATCTTGATGGCAACTCCCTGGGTGTGGAGAGGGAGTCCTCTGCCCTCGGGAGTTGAGAACAATCACAGAGCCCTGGAAGGGTGACCTGTGGATGACGAGTGTCCCTCCTGTGGGTAGGGCTGGGGACAGTGGCTCTCTCTCTCTCTGGCCTCCCTCTGTTCCATCCTCCAGATTCATTGCTCTCCCTCTGCTCTGCATCCCTGGGAGGGATGATCCCCCTAGATGTCTTCAGGACCTAGTCCCTGCAGGTTATGTGTTCCTTTGGGTGAACTGGGAAAATGAAGCCTCTTTCTGTACTGACAGCGTACAACAGCGAAATCGCTTTCCCTCCACATGAGACCGGGTCTCCATGAACACAGAGGCTGCCTTGGAGGCAGGAGACCATCCTTTCCCTACCAAACCCTTCCCGCTCTGTGGGAGGAGGATCTATAAGCAAATTCACTGGCCACAGTGAATACTCAATTAAGACTTGAGTAGCGTGGAGCAATCATGAGCTTTCTTGTTTCCTGCAGAACATACGGTATTTTCGTGGTCCCAGAAGGATCCTGCGAGGAAGATCCTACAGAGACCTGTGGTCCCTGAGGCCGGGTGACCTCCGGGTTCCCGAACCATCAGAGCCCTTCCTTCTTGTTTAGTGGACACCATTCATCCTGCTGGGCAGGTGGGTACCCATCTCGGGGATAATGGCTCTCACTGTCCAGGTTCCCTTGTTCTCAAGTCCTCAGGGAAGATCCCACCCCTGAGGAACAGAAACAGGGACTCCAGAGGCCCAGGCATGGGTAGGGCCACTGGGTCTTAGTCCCCCTCCCAGTGGGGGTGGGGGAAACTAGGCTCACCCAGCCTCTGGTAGTCCAGCAGGAGCAGCTCAGGGTGTCCTTGGACACTTTTGCATGCCACAGACTCTGAGGGTCATTTTGTCTTGCAGGATGGATGAGGAGGAGAACAAAGAAACTCTACTATCCACCAAGGAGAGATTGGCTATTATTGCTAATTATGAGCAGGTGCATGTCAGTCGTTCCCTTCAGGGAGGCGGGGCCTGATCTCTCCAGCCAAACCCTGGCCAGAGGGTCCCAGGATCCCTTGGAACATAAGAGGGAAGGGTTGTCCATGACACTTGTTCCCAATCCCACCCTGACTGTTCACCTGACCCACTTGGGTTGCAGGGACACCGAGCACGGCTGCAAGAGGACAGGGAGCACGAAGACATGAACATATATACATTGACAGATCATCTCAGGGTTGTGCAGTGAGTCCTCTGCCCTCCACCCAGCTCTTCTCGGGGATGGACAATGTTTTAGATAGAGAGGGCTTGTCTCCCCGGTTGGGATCCATCTCCTTCCCAGGGTAGAAACTCCTCCCTGCTCCTCTGAGGGTCAGCCTCAGAAACCATGAGTCCAGAGCTACAAAGTTTATTCTGAGAATGTGGAAGAGTGGGTAGGGACAAAGTGGGACCTGGGCGAGACCCATGGGCTCTCATCAGGGTTGTCTCACATCAGCATGAGATGAACGGCAGCCTGTGGGTCTGGCCCCATCCTCTGAGACCTGTCCTGGTCAGATCCACAGGGCTAGCCACAGGCTGAGGGGCCCCTGTTTTATTCTGTGAGTGGTCCAGCAGGTGGCTGACGGCTCATGGGTTAAGCCAAGTCACCCCATGAAGAGGAATGCACGGCAGTGAGGGTCACGGCCCTGCAGAGAAGATGGGTGGGCCCCCAAGTGGGCATCTCAGGAAAGGAAGTGGGTGGAAGAGCTAACAGGTGAAGGGGGCTGACAAGTGAGTCAGTTGCTCCGACAGGATGTGGGACCCGGTGGCAGGAACCAGTCTATAAAGTCTGTCCCTACAGGGGTCACAGGATGGAGAGGGATAGAAGCCTGGGGGACGTAAGGTGGGAGGATCACATGGGATGGGTGACTCTGGGAAGCACCCATAGGACGTTGGCCTCTGGCTGGTTGACAGTCTGGGGAGGAACTGTCTGGGGGTAGGGGTCGGGGCAGGCACTCATCTGGGAACCTATACAGGAGGGATTCCATCCATCCCCACGAGTCTACAGGGCCCTTGGTGACTCTGGTCCCTGCAGACTCCATCAGAAATGGGGGTGAAGGCCGATGGAGAGGGCAGGACAGAAGGGGGGATGGCCTCAGCAACCCCGTGTCACAGCTCCTGCAATGAGTGGAAGGAAGGAGGATGCAGCGGGAGGCGGGGCTTGGTTCCATGATGGAGCCCCTTGTTCACATCCCTGCCCCTGACATCTCCTCTGACGGGCTCAGAAACCCAGGTAGAAAGTGGACAAGGCAGTGGTGTTGGCAGACGCGAGGGTCTTGCTCAGAGGATCTGACAGGACAAGGGACGAATGAGGGCCAGTTAGATGGTCACATGCTCTGGGCTAGGCAGATGGGGGAGGTGGGACAGAGAACAGGCAAACCCCACTGCGGGTGCAGAGAGAAGCAAAAGCTCATACACAGGGAGGACCATGGGCATGGGGAGCCAGACTCCAGTGCGCTGCTCAGTGCTCTGGGCAGTGCTCAGGCCATTGTTCAGGCCAGGCTTCTGGTCCTTGCTGGAGGATACAGTCACCTCCTGGGAACCACTCTTGGGGCCAGCTCCCACCCTGTCCCATCTCAGGACTGGACATTCTCAGTTTCTGCAGAAGATGCTTCCTCCAGGATGGAAGGGGAGCCCCCTGGTACAGCTTCAATCCCCATGACCCCAAACAACCTCGGCCCGGCCTGAGATCTTTCCGCCATGTGTCCTGGCCCCTCCTGGGTGTCAGCTGCAGGGAGCCCCCTCCCCCCTTCCATGATCTGTCTCTGGGGCTGAAACCTGGAGGGAATGGCGATGGGGATGGTACCACTCAAACAGGGGGATCCTCCTGCCTGGGTCCTCAGCCCTTTTCGGTTGCCTTACAGTGAGTCACCGCTGCCCCCCGAGAGTGCCCAGGAGGCGAAGGTAAGGTCCCAGCGCTGCTTCAAGTGATGCGGATCCAGGAACGGGCAGCGGGCGGGGATGGCTGTGAGGCAGGGTTGGTCTGTGGGCACGGGAAGTGCTGACAAGGCATGACACGCCATGTGGGAGAGGAGTCACGGTTCCTGTTCTCTCTGACCCCTACACTCTCTCCCTGCAGTTGCTTTTGTATGTGTGTGTTTTTTCCTCAACCCCACCAACAAGCACCACGGTTTTGGCTCAAGGGTCACACTGCACACCAATGCCTGGACCCCGTCTGGAGGCTGGAAGCTAGCCAAAGCTCAGGGTGTCTTGTGTCCTCCAGTCACCAGGCCAGGCCACTGGGGCCCTCATGGTCAGAGCCCCAGGGTCTGCCTTCCCTGGCTGCTCCTAATTCCATCCCATCAGGGCCCTGAGAGCACAAGCCTGCACCCAAAGGTCATTTCAGGAAGCCTGCAGCTCCGCTAATTCCATTGTGTCTCCTGTGGTAGCAAAAACGCCAGGACGTACAGAGGGCAAAAAAATGGCTGCACATGATCAACAGCTGGGAGAGATATCAGGGAAGCAAGAAGGTAGGTACACATGGAGAGCTGGCGACATATGGTCCTCACACACAGGACAGCAGGCCTGCTCCCCAGTTTTTCTGCTCAGCTGACAAGGGTCCCCTCTCTGGGAATCTGACACCAGGGTCTGGACCTCCCAGAGGGAGAGGGGCCCTGAGACCGGGACGTCACAACTACATGAAGACAGACCCCATGGGAGGTGGCAAGGGCCTTTGTGAGACCCAGGCTTGTGGGGGCTCTTCTCACGGAGAGGGGGCCCTGCTCAGGCCACTGGCCCCCAGCCTGGAAGGGCCAGGTCCTCCCATGCCTGCTGTTCCCACAGACCCCTTTCCATCTAAATCTGCGGCTCTGGGACGTCTTCCTCCTTGAAGGCCAAAACGCGCTGGTCGTGATGGCATACGTGGCCTTCAAAGCCCACAAAAGTAAGTCCCCGTATGCCTGAGGGTGTCCAGGAAAGCATGCAGGACAGATGCCAACCTTCCGAGGGAAGCTCATACTCTCCACAGTCTCCTGTGCTCTCGGTGGAAGGAGGCCAGGCCTGCGGGGCTGGGTGGGCCCTGTGGTTTCTCCCAGAGGCTGAGCCGACCCACACACAACCCCGATCAAAGGAGGAGTGTGGTGGCACTCCTCTGCCTGGGCCCCTGTGCCCATGGCCTCCCTGCTCAGCTGGCCCCACGGCTGGCCACGAAAGTATAGTGAGAGAAGCCCAGGAAGGAACAGAGTGCGGGTGCTAAAGCTCTCAGACCCTCCGGACTGATGCAATTACTCCATCCCTAGAGCATCTCCTGAGGCTGCCCTTGGGCTGCCTCAGAAGCTTTTTTGAGAACCACCTGCCCCAGGCCTGGGCCCAGGAGGACTATGCAGTGCTCAGGCAGCTCCACAGCACAATAGCCAAAATGAAAAGGAAGCGGTGGGACCTGCCACCACCAGGTGAGCTCCAGCACCGGCTCCCTCCCCAGTTACCCTCAGAAGAAGTAAAGCGAAGCCCGGACACACTCTTTCTGTTCCCTGGGCCTCCCTCCTCCCGCTCCTCCTCCTGTGCTCTAAGTAGCTTCTGGAAGCAGACCAGAGGGGTGCCAGGACAGGTGGCCCCCTCCAGTTAACAGGCATGCCACCAAGACCCGAGGGATGTGGGCATGACCCTGGTAGTTCCACTCCCACTCTCCAGCTCCTGCCCTCTGAGGTGTCTCAGGGGTACTAAAAGGGGAGAGCACAGGCGAGACCCCTGACCCACAGGCAGAACCCAGAGTTCAGCTGAACCCGGGACACTTCGTAGTTGGCGTGGACCGATGGCCCCAGAAGGAGAGGAACTCCATGCCCATGGGTGGCCCATCCACATGAAGACCCCTAGGCACGGTGTCAATGGAATTGAGGGAAAGTTCAGGCGTTTCCCTCCTGAGTTTGGAGCCAGGGATGAAGATAGGCCTAGCAAGCCTGGGGTGAGAGTGGGAGGCAGGGAGCAGCCCCGCGCCACCCTAAACCCTAGGGACTTCCCAAGAGCAGCTGGAGGTGCCGATGGTGCCCCTACCTGGAGCTGCACCCAAACCAGCACTCAGCAGTGGTGTCCTTTGTGTCATACCAGGGAATCATGTAGGGACACTAAGGACCCCAGGACAGTGAGGTCTGGCCCTGCAGGGGCAGATGAGCTCTGTGAAGACACTTGACCACATCCACTTTCCTTTCAGCTAAACCTGAGCGCGTGTCCCCAGAACCAAGGCTTCTGCAGACTACCAATGGCCGGGACGGGCTGGTTGTCCCCAGCCAACGAGCCCAGCCCCAGCAACCCACCAGGGTAGCCTACCTCAAAACCAGAGCCAAGTCCGCGCTCAAACTTACTTGTCTGGGCTCTCCTTCTGGAGAGTGCAGGGCGGCAGCCT
>NW_006988310.1:0-563 GCF_000164805.1 Carlito syrichta
ACTAGCTGAGTGAACCAGTTAGCCAGTTGTCTAGTCAGATGACTTAACTTGCTGACATCTCTAGCTAGACAGATAGCTATCTAGCTGACTTAACTAGATGAATTCACAAACTAGCCGTTGGCTAGCCAGCTATCTTAACTAGATGAATTAACAAACTAGCCAGTTGACTAGCCAACAGACTTAACTAGCTCACTACGTAGCTAGCCACCTGGCTAGGAAGCTGACTTAAGTAGCTGACTTAACTAGCAGCTACCTAGGTAGCCGGTTGACTTAAATGGTTACCTAACTAGCTAGCTATCTAGTTAGTCAGCTGACTTAAATAGTTAACTAACGAGCTAGCTACCTAGTTAACAAACTGACAAATAATAAGCTTCCTTGCTAGCTAGCTGACTTAACCAGCTCAATAACTAGTTAGCATAATCATTATCTAATGTGCTAGCTAGGTGACTTAATCATCTGTCTTATCTCTATAACTAATGAGCTTTCTAGCTGACTCATCCAGGGGAGTTAACTGGTTAGCTATCTAGCTAGCTAGCTGACCATACAGATGACTTAACTCATTA
>NW_006988311.1:0-421 GCF_000164805.1 Carlito syrichta
AGGAGGGCCAGACACTGGGACAACCACCACAAAAGATAGATTATCACTGGGGCACCCACTCGGAGGAGGCCTATATACTAGGACAGTCATCACAAAGGAGATTAGTCATTATAGAACCCGATTTGGAGAAGCATCAATCACTGAGGTACAAATCATCAAGGAGGCAGTCACTTGAGCACCCATATTGGAGAAGGATTAGTCAATGGGGATCCCATTATGTAGAAGACCCAGTAACTAAGGCAACAATCACAAATGAAAGCTAGCCACTGGAGCTTCCATCTCAGTGAGCACTCAATATCTGGGGCAATTATTCACAGAGGAGTTCCTGTCATTGAGGACCCATAATAGAGGAGGGCCAAAAACTTGGGATTTATCACAGAGTCGGGACAGTCACTGGGGCAACCATTACAGAGGAGAACCA
>NW_006988312.1:0-4019 GCF_000164805.1 Carlito syrichta
AAATGAAGATGTCTCACATCCAATTCAATCAAACTTCGTTGTACAGATTCTGACTGGAGGGCTGAAGGTTTCATGATGATTCATTGACCAATTAAATGCTTATAAGTTCACGATTTTTTGCAAGATTTTCACACACCAAAAATCATGAACATATATTGAATCCATACATGTTATAAAAATAGAGAGCAAGAAAATGCCACAAGGACTAGCTCTGGAGATCAGCACACTGTTGGAGAACCAGCAGATCGAGTATTTCTTCTAATGCCAATTCACTAGGGGTCAGAGTAGTCATTGCTCTTTCCCCAGCATGGCTTTCTGCTACCACAGCTGAAGAAAAGCCGGTCCCAGAGTTATCACCAGCAAGGAGATCCTGCAGTCCTCGTGGTTGTAGTCAGATTCTTTTCTGTTTCTTTTGTGTCAGTTGCTCCATAGGACTTTTCAGAGCTATTATCTTTAGTTATCTTTCAGCTTTACTTTCTTGTCAGGTCTTGGCACCTGCCATCCTATTACCTCATTCTGCCAAGCATTCACTCTGAGTGGTCAGCAATTTCACTGTAAGCTGAGTCACTTCTTATAAAGTGACATATATATGTGTATATATACACACATATATATACACATATATATAGCAGTTTGGTTAATGGGCACCTCAATACAAATAGACAAAATAAATTTTAGTTTTCAATAGCACAATAGAGTGATAATAAAGTAATTTGTTGTACATTTTACATTAGGTGTAAGAAAAAATTTTGATTATTATCTCTCCTCTGTTATGGATGTCATGGTGTCAGGGTCTCCTGTACTTTGGGTGCCACAGAGACTGGGCCTCAACTGTGCTTGAAACTCCAATGACTGGCCATCTTCTGTGATGTATGCTCCAGAAATGAGTGCTCTTCTGTGACGGGTGTCTTAGCAATGAAACTCTCCAAAATGGGTGCACCACTGACTATCTATGCTTTCATGGGTCCCTGAGTTTCTGGGTCTTCTCCATATTGCGTGCCCCAGTGACTTCTCCTTCTTTGGGAAAAGTGTCTCAGTGATTGGGTCTTCTCCATAATATGTGCTTCATTGACTGGGCCTCCTTCATGATTGGTGCCCAGGTGACTGTTGCTCCTCCAATATTGGTTCCTACAGTGGATTGATCTCCGTGATGTATGCTCCAGTGACTGGCTCCCAGATGTGATGGTTGTCTTTGTGATTGACTTTATTCTGTGATACATACCCCAGTGACTCTGCCTTCTCTATAAAAGGTGCTCATTGACTAGCTCTTCTCTGTTAGGGGTGCCCCCATGACTGGTCTGCCTCTGTAATTGTTGCCCCAGTGACTGGACCTTCTCAATTATGTATACTTCAGTGACTGCCTATCCTCTGTGTTGAGTGCTTAGAGAATGACTCTACTTTTTGATTGTTTTCTCAGTGACTGCCCCTCCTCTTTGATTGGTGCCCCAGGGCCTAGTTCTCCTCTGTGGATGAATTCACCAGTTACAGGTCCTCATTTGTGATTTATGCCCCAGTGACTGGCCATTTTTTAAAATAATGTATGCCCCAGTAACTGGCCATTCCCCCTTATGGTTGTCCCTAGTCGCGGTCTCCTTTGTGATTGTTGCCCTAGTAATTGGCATTCCGTGATAATATTTGCCCAGTGACTAACCTTCACCTGTGAATGTTGCCCAGTGATTGGTCCTCTTTCATAAAGGGTGTCCCAGTGACTGTTCCTCTTCTGTTATGGTTGCTAAAATTCTAGCCATTCTCTATGTTAGATGTACAAGTGACTAGCCCTACTCTGTGAGTAGTGCAACTGTGACTGATCTAGTCTGATATGGATGCCCCAGTGACTGCTCCTACACTGTGATTTGTGCCCCAGTGACTGACTGTCTTTTGTGATCAATGCTCCAGTGCCTGGCCCTTTCTGTGATGTCTGTCCCAGTGATTCACCTTCCTCTGTGATGGGTGACCAGAGACGACACCTGTTCTCAGAAGGATGCTACAGTGATTGGTTCTAATTTTTGATGTGTGCCCTGGTGGCTGAGTTTCTTCTGTGATCAGTGCCCTAGTGACTAGCTTTCCTCTGTGATCGCTGTGCCAGCAACTGGGTGCATCAGTGACATGTTCTCCTTAATTTTGTGTGTCACAGTGACTGTCTCTTTGGTTTTTTGTGTCCTGGTGACGGGTATTCCATAATAGGTGCCTAAATGATTAACCCTCTTTTGTGATGGCAGTTCTAGTGGTTGATGGGCACCCAAGTGACTGGCAATCCTTTGTTAAGGATGTCCCAGTGGCAGGTCCTTACCATATTGAGTGACCCTGAGACTGGATCTGCCATAATATAGCTGCTACAGCATCGTCTTCCTCTCTGTCCTTCCTCATTCGTTTAGTGCCCCATTGACTGGTCCTCCTCTGTGATCAGTGCTCTAGTGTTTGGCCTTCATCTGTGAGGAATACACCAGAGACTGGCTCTTTATTGTTATGAGTGTCCCATGACTGGCCTCCGCTGTGATGGGTGCTCAGGTGACTTTATTTATGTGATAGGAGTTTCAGTGACTGTTTCTCTTCTGAGATGGCTCATCCAGTAACTGAGCCTCCACCATAATTAATGTCCCAGTGTCTAAAATTCTCTGTGATTGGTGCTCTTGTGACTGGCTCTCCTCTGCTATGGATGTTATGACTTTATGACTGGCTCTCATAATATGTGTCCCAGTTACTGGTCCTCCTTCATTATGGGTACTCCTATGACTGGGTCACCTCTATGATTGGTTCCACAATAACTTTCTGTCCTCAAAAATGGGTGCCACAGTGACTAGTCCTCCTCTGTGTTGGGTGCCCATGTTTCTGGGAATTCTCCATAATGGGTGCTCTGGTAAGTGTTCCTCCTCTATGAAGTGTATCTCCTCAGTAGTAAGTGCTTCATTACTGGGCTTCTGTTACTGGTGTCCCAGTGACTGGTCTTCCTCCAAATTGCATGTCACAGTGAATAGCCCTCCTCTGTGATGGGTGCACCAGTGACTGGTTCTCCTCTGTGGTAGGTGTCACAGTGTCTGGCTCTCCTCAGTGATAGATGCCCCAGTTACTTGGCTTCCTCTCTAATGGGTGCTCCAGAGGAGGACTAGCCCTCCTCTGTGAGGGGTGCCCACGTGACAACTGAATCTGTGATGGCTGCAACAGTGAACTGCACTCCTAATTATGAGTGCTCCAATGACTCTGCCGCCTCTGCGATGGTTACCGCAGTGACTGACCATCTTTTATGACGGCTTTTTCAGTGACTAGCCCTCCTCTGTGATGGGTGCCTCAGTGAGTGACTTTCTCTCCTCTAAGCTTGGTGCCTCATTGGCTGGCCCTCCTCTGAGATCAGTGCTCCAGTGACAGCCTCTCTTCTGTAATTGGTGTCCTAGTGTCTGGTTCCCAACTGTGATAGGTGCCTCAGTGACAGAGTATCGTTGTGATGTGTGACCAGGTGAAAATCCTTCATCTGTGATGGGTACTCTGGTAACTTGGCATTCTCCTAATGGGTGCCAAAATGCTGTTTTTTCTTTATGATGGGTGCCTCTGGGATTGGCCCTCCTCTATGACAGATGTCTCAATGACTGTGGCTCTTCTGTGATTGGTACCTCAGTGACTATCCCTCCTTTGTGCAGTGTACCTCAGACGCTGGCTCTACTGTGATGGGTGTCCCATTTATTGGATTTCCTCTGTGATTGTTATTCAGGTGACTGAGTCATCTTCTTAACAGGTGTACCAGTGATAGGCAGTCCTGTGATTGGTGCCTTAGTGACTGGTCCTCTTTTGTTATGGGTGCATCAGTTATAGGCCCCCCTTTGTGACTGGTACCCCAGTGACAGGACCTTCTGTAATTGGTGCCTCAGTGACTGACCCATACCGTAATGACAGCCCAAGACTAGCTCTTTTTTGTGAAGTTCATCCCAATTTTTTGCCCTCCTTCTTAATGGATGCCCAGAGACTGATCTTCCTCTAATATAGATGGCACATTAACTAGCATTGTCTGTGTTGGGTGCACAAGTGTC
>NW_006988313.1:0-789 GCF_000164805.1 Carlito syrichta
AAGATAGTTTCTTCAGCTGACTAGCAAGCGGACCAGTTATATACATCAGCAAGTTAAGTCAGCTGGGTAACCACTGTCTAGCTAGGTAGTGAGCTAGTTAATTCTGTTGGCTAGCCAGTCGGCTACCTAATTAAGTCAGCTAGTTAAGTCAGGTGGCTAGACACCTGTCTAGCTAGGTAGAAAGTTAGTTAAATCAACTGGCTAGTGAGCTGGTTAACTAGTTAAGTCAGCTAGTTGAGTCAACTGGCTAGCCAGCTGGTTAGCTGGTTAAACCAACAGGTTAATTTAGATGACTAGTAATCTGGCTATCTAGGCAGCAAGCTAGTTAAGTCAGCTGGCCAGTCAACTGGTTAGCTAGTTACGTCAGCTAGTTAGTTCATCTGGCTTCCCAGCTGACTAGCTAGGAGCTAGCTAGTTGAGTCAGATGGCTAGGCAGCTGGCTAGCTGGTTAAATCAGTGAGTCAATTCAGCTGGCCAGCCATCTAGCTAACAAGTTAATCAGCTACTTAAGTCAGCTGACTAGTCAACTTGCTAACTGTTTAAGTCAATTAGTTATGTCAGCTGGCCATCCAACGTTCTAGCTAGGTAGCTAGCTTCTTAAGTCATCTTGTTATGTCAGCTGGCTAGCTGGGTAACAAGCTAGTTAATTCAGCTAAGTAAGTCAGCTGGCTAGCTAGTTAAGACAGTTAAGTCAGCTGGCTAACCAACTACCTATCAGGTTAGCTATCCAGTTATTTCAGCTGGCTACCCAGTTGGTTAGCTAGTTAAGTCACCTACTTAAGTCAGTTC
>NW_006988314.1:0-627 GCF_000164805.1 Carlito syrichta
TGGGATATAGAGAGAAGCACCCCCCCAAAAAGTGTAAAAATCACCCATAATCCAACACACTTTCTCTTTCAACAGAGTGTATTATTATAAGCGAATTTCCTTTCTTCACCTCCGCATCCATCCCCACCTTCACTAAAAGTCATCAAGTGAAGCACTTGGTACGTGCATATGGTTCCAGGACTTTTCTGTGACTCTTTTTATAAAGGAATCACACTAATCATCATCTTCTGCCATAAGCTCTTTTTTCTTTCCATTCTTCCATAGATATCTTTTCAAGATATACTTCATTATTTTGATAGCCCTATGGTATTTCACTCTGTTGTATGTACAATAAGTTATGAAGCTGGGTCAAAAAAGGCAAAGGGGTGCAGTTAACACCTGAGGTACATACTTTACACTTGTCTCTTTTCTCAGTTAGGGTCTCATGCGTACCTACTACCAGGTGCGTAGCCCTTTGACCTTCCACTGCAGTCACCCAACCTCTCCTCACCCTGCCTCAGCTCACCACCCCCATCTCCAGCTTTGGCAGATGGCTGAGGGCTATCAGTGAAGCCTCCTGGCCTCATAACCTGGCTCCACGTCACAGCAGGGTTTCCAGCCTCAGCTGGGCTACCTTCATTGTTCACC
>NW_006988315.1:0-865 GCF_000164805.1 Carlito syrichta
TGGTTTGCAGGCAGGTTTATGCCAGATCCTTGTGGATTCCCACGCTGTCGTTATGCAGAGGCCAAGGGGATGGGGTGGCTTCCCCCAAGGCTGGGTGAGTGAGGCAGCAGAGGCACTGCTGGTCGCTGTTTTCCCATTAATTCAACTGGGGAAGAAGTCTCTAGTCTGTGCCCAGGTGTTCTCCAGGGAAGGCCATGGTCAATTCTGTGAGGGCTGATTTATGTAGGACTTTTAGTTACTGGAATCACAACAAGGATTTGGCATCCCTGTGACTTTAAACCTGCCTCTTCTCTCCTAGTCTCTTTGTACACGTTTGACAAAACCAAGCAATGTGTGGGCACCATGACCATTCAGATCAACTTCCTGCAGAAGAAAAGCATTGACTCCAACCCCTATGACACCGACAAGATGGCAACCGAGTTCATCCAACAGTTCAACAACCAGGCCTTCTCGGTGGGGCAGCAGGTAGCTGGCGTGCCCCCCTCCTCACCCTCACAGGTGTCTCGGCTCTGTGGTCATCCGGAGTTCATGCTGCCTCTCCATCACCCAGACTGGAGTACAGTGGCATGCTTACAGCTACCCCAGCGTTGACCTGCTGGGCTCCAGTGATCCTTCCACTTCAGTCTTCCAAGCTGGAATTGCAGACGCGTGCTACCATGCCTGACTCGTTTTTTTTTAAATTTTATTTATTGTAGTGATGTGGTCTCGCCATGTTGCCCAGGCTGATCTTGAACCCATGGTCTCAGGCAGTCCTCTCGCCTCGGTCTCCCAAAGTGCTGGGATTTTATAGGCTTGAGCCACTGTGCCTGGCCTCATACTACCTTTAAAAAGTGAGAGGAGCTTTGCACATGAGCCATTGTGTCCA
>NW_006988316.1:0-404 GCF_000164805.1 Carlito syrichta
TGGTACAGTATGAGGGAATGGCCAAGGGGTCATTCCTATTTTAGAGACATAGAGAGGATTGGCTGATGGATGGATGGGAAGCTTGAGCAAAATAAAGCAGTTAAGTATGAACTACAAGGTTTCAGTCTAACAAACTGTCACATTTACTAAGAAAGGGAAGATGTAGGAGGAGGTTTGAGAAGAAAAGCAAAACCTTAGTTTTGAACACATTTAGACTAAGATTTCTAGTTGATATCTAAGAAGATGTCAAGTAAATAGAAAAATAGGCCCAGAATTTAAGAGAAATGTCCAGGATGGAGATAGAAATTAATATTAGAAGCCCAGAGAACATTGACATTTGAACATAGAATAACAGAGGGGCTTCAGCAGAAAAAAACTAAGATGGGTCAGAGGAGAAGGTAGAA
>NW_006988317.1:0-568 GCF_000164805.1 Carlito syrichta
CTGGAAGATGTTAAAGTTGTTAGCAATCTGAACTGAATGACACCTTTTAGATTTTAGCTATCTTGACTGTATATGTGACTAATCTGACATAAACCTTTAACAGTTTGAATTTAAAGACATAAGTTTGCGGTCAACTTAAGTACAAAAAAAGTACTACAAAAGCAAAGTTTTATATTTTAAGGCATTTAGCAGAAATGATATTTAACCAATAGACCAATAGACTCAGACAAAATGAAAGCATTTCATTTTACCAATTTTTAACATTGTAGATATTTACTAAGGATTGACAGACTAGTTTTTTTTGTTGTTTTTTTTTTTTAAATCTGTTACTTTGATATAATTGTGTTCTGGGCTAACATCAGTGATTGATATTAATGGTAAATTCATAAATTCATTTTTGCAAGCTAGATTGTTTATAGAATTCCTTTCAAACATTTCTTTCCACAAACCTTCCATATACCATCTTTGACATGCTCAGACCATTTTTCAACTTACCTGAACCTTCTATTTTTGTCCTATACTTTCCTACTTTCAGATAACTATTCACTCCATTATAGGACAAAAATTT
>NW_006988318.1:0-612 GCF_000164805.1 Carlito syrichta
TGTGCCCTTGGGAAGGACCACAGAAGCCTAGCCTGATCTCAGAGCTTCTCAGACTCCAACACCCACACTCAGGAAGGAATCCCAGGGCAGGAGTCACTAGGCGTCCATGTTCTCAAAGGTGGGCATGCACGCATCACCCTTGCTGGGAGTCCTGAGTGCTAAGCCCACCCTGGGAGTTTCTGATTTGGTAGGAGTAGAGTCCAAGAAATTTCATTTCTGACAATTTCATGGATGACGTTGGTGCTTCTGGTCCTACGAGGAGCACAGTGTGAGAACCATGGGTGAACCACTGAACTTGAGCTGGCCAGCTCTGCGCATTTTCCTACAGTCCCCTCCACCCTATAGTGTGTCCCTATTTTTAAGTGTACAGGTTAGTGCTAATAAATACGTTTATATTCTTTCGTCCTCTTCCATTCTTCCTTCTCAACTTCTTAAGAAGGTGTGGGATGCAGAATACACACACAAAAGATCATACCCACCACAAAACCACAGGCAAGCACAGAGTTAACAGAGAATACAAAACACTCACAAACATGAAAATACACACACACGCACACACACACACACACACATATATATATATAAAGTTAAAAGGAAACAAAGCAACCCCTT
>NW_006988319.1:0-389 GCF_000164805.1 Carlito syrichta
ATTTTGGGTTGGATTTTCTGTCACTTACATCTGCAGGTGCCCTGACTGATGGACCTTTGGAGGAAAATCCCTGTCCTTTGAGGAAGGAGGGCAACAGGCTAGGTAGCTAGGTGGAGGGTGCTGAAGACTGATGGTGAGACAGAGAAGCAGGGCTGGCTGGGCCAAAGCTAGAATGGAGGGGCAGCTGCAGAAGGGGCAGGGGGGGCAGCAGCTGGACCACAGAATGGGGCAGCTTCCATGATGAAGGCAGCCCGTGGTGATAAAATAATCAAGAAGCCGGAATCTGCAGTGGTTCTATTGGTTAGTGCTCTTGGTTGCAAATCAAACAGAAATCAAACTGAAAATATCTTAAGCAACACAGGGCTATTTTCACAACAGAAAGTCAGGAG
>NW_006988320.1:0-388 GCF_000164805.1 Carlito syrichta
AAATGTTTTTAGCTATTACTGCCTTAGGTCTTTATTTCTTCTTTTTGTTGTTTTTTTACTACAAATATAGACATATTTATATTGTTTAAGTAGAAATGAGAAGTAAACAACAATAAGAAAATAAGAGTAACACAATCTAGGGGGAACTATGTGAAAACTTTGGATCATAGCCACTTTGTTTGTGGTTGTTTTCTATTTTATTAGTAAAAAGTAATTTTCTGTCCCCTCTATTCACACGGATGTCCCGATGTTGCTAAAATATCTATAACATGATTTTATGACTATACAGTATGTAAACAAAACTGTACCATAACTTATTTTACCTATATCCTATTATTGAAACTTGGTCCTACTTTTCACTTTTCTGCTATTTTGAAAGTCTTAACCT
>NW_006988321.1:0-434 GCF_000164805.1 Carlito syrichta
CATAGCAACAAAAACAGTAGAGAGAGTGAGAGAAGTGTGTTTGAGAACAAACCAGATCCTCAGCATCATGACTGAGGGCCTTGATTGGGCCCCATGTGGGTGGTCTGCACTGTCTATTTGAAACAGCTCAATGGTAATGTGTGGGTTGAGAAGTGGGAGATGAATGATGAGATGTCTTTGGTTGAGTGGTGGAGGTGGAAATGGTTGTTGAATGGTGAGACATTTCAACATTGGCACCAACACCTTTTCTTCATCATCTACATTCTACTCAAACTGATGGTATCATTTATGTCTCATCTGGCTGTAACTCGATGAGGGTGAGGGGCATGTCTTATTAGACGATTCTGTACCAAAATACGTTAAGGTAAGTCCTAGGGAAAACACAAGCATAATCTGTCTTGGACAGATTATGTTAAAAGGACATCAGACCCCTT
>NW_006988322.1:0-528 GCF_000164805.1 Carlito syrichta
CCTAGCAAATCAGCTGACTTAAGTAGTTAGCTAACTACCTCGCTACCTAGCTAACAAGCAGACTTAAATACTTAGTTGCCTAGGTTGCCAGCTAGATACCTGGCTGGCTAACTGGCTAGGCAGCCGGCTAGTGAGGTAATGGGCTGACCAGCTGTCCAGCCAGCCAGTTTAAATAGCCATTCAACTGACTGGACGGTCGGATAGCCAACTGGCTTAACTTGCCAGCCACTCTGCTCGTCAGTCGGTAAGCCAACTGGCTTATCTAGCATGCCACCTACCTGACCAGCCTGCTAACCAGCCAACTTAATTTGCCAGGAACCTAGCTAGCTGTTGGCTAACAAGCTGACTTAACAAACTGGCATAACTATATAGACATCCAGCTAGCCTGTTGGATTAACTAACTAGCCACCTAGTTAGCCAGCCGGCTAGTCAGGTCACTTAACTCGCTGAATTAAATAGCTAGCCAGTCTGCTAGCCACTGACTTAATTACCTAGCTACCTTTATAGCCAAGTGGCTAGCCAGATGAC
>NW_006988323.1:0-370 GCF_000164805.1 Carlito syrichta
CCAATCAGTGGGACATACATGACAGTGGAGGGTAGTCACTGAGTACCAAAACAGAGTAGGTCGTCACTGAGGTTCCCATGATGGATGAAGGCCAGAGAATAAATCACAAAGGAGGGCCAGTCAATAGTGCATTCAACTCAGTCACTGGTACACATATCATAGATTAATGTCAGTCCCTGGGGCACCAATCACTAAGCAAGCTATTCACTAGATCTCCCATTAAAGAGGAGAGCCAGTTACTAGAGTTACTAGGACACCCATTATGAAGGATTACTTGTTGTTGGACACTCATCAGAGAAGAGAAACAGTAATGGGGCACAAATCACGAGAAGTGTCTGTCACAGGGAAACACATCACAGAGGGGTTCCAG
>NW_006988324.1:0-370 GCF_000164805.1 Carlito syrichta
AATATGACCAGAGCCCTGGAACTTGAGACCAGGGTGGAGACCATAGCAAGCCCCCACCTCGACCCCAAGCAAAGCAAAGAAAACCTTGGTGAAGGCAGTCCTCAGGGAAGGATCACCTCTGGCCCAGAGTTCAAGACCAGGCAGGGAGATCAGGATGTGGACCAAATGGAAAGCCTGTGATCGCAGCATTTTGGGAGGCCCAGGCCAAGTGGATGGCCCAAGTAGGGTAGTTTGAGAGCAGACTGGGCAGCCTAGTGAGTAAAGAAAAGGAAAGAAAGAAAGAAAGAAAGAAAGAAAGAAAGAAAGAAAGAAAGAAAGAAATCCATTCTTTTGCAAACCTATTGCCCCAGACCTTCTCCCCCATCTCTCC
>NW_006988325.1:0-3638 GCF_000164805.1 Carlito syrichta
AGCCAGGCTTAGTGGTTCTTACCTTTCATCACTGCACTTTAGGAAGCAGAGGTCTACAAAATAAAAATATTTAATTGTAAAGTAAAACAAAACAAAATAAAATGAAATGAAATAAAATAAGTCAGACTTAGTGGTTCTGGCCTTTCCTCTCAGCACTTGGGGAGTTCGAGGCAGGATAATTGCTTGGGGCCTGGAGTTTGAGACTAGCCTGGGACTCAAAACAAAACCCTATCCCCACAAAATAAAAAAAGAAAATAAAATAACGTAAGACACAACAATTAGCCAGACTTTGTGGTTCCTGCCTGGCATCCCTGCACTTTTGGAAACCGAGGTGGGAGGATTGTTTGAGGCCAGGAATCTGTGACTGTCCTGGGCCTCATAGCAAAACCTTGTCTCTACAAAGTAAAATAATATAATAGTAAAGTAAAATAAAATATGATATAATAAAATAATTAGCCACACTTAGTTGTTCTTAGCTGTCATCCCAGCACTTTGAGATGCTGATGCTTGAGGACTGCTTGTGGCCAGGAGTTTGAGACTACTCTGGGCTTCATAGCAAAACCATGTATTTACAAAATAAAAAAATAAAATAGTAAAGTAAAATAAAAAACATTAAAAATATTAAATAAATAAGTAAATTAATTAATTAAATTAAATAATTAGCCAGATTTAGTGGTTCCTGCCTGTCATCCTACACTTTGGGAGGCTGAGGCAGGAGGATCGATTGAGGCCAGGAGTTTGGCACTAACCTGGGCCTCATAGCAAAACACTATCTTTACAAAATAAAAAATATAATAGTAAAGTAAAGTAAAAAGTAATAAAATTTAAAAATTGAAAATTAAAATATAATATAATATTTAGCCAGACTTAGTGGTTTCTGCCTGTCCTCTCAGCATGTTGGAAGGCCCAAAGGGAACAATCTCTTGAGGCCAGGAGTTTGACACTAGCCTGGGACTCATAGCAAAACCCTATCTCTCCAAAAAAATAAAAAGTAAAATAAAGTATAATGAAATAAAACAAAATAAAATAAATAAAATATTTAGCCAGACAGTGGTTTCTGCCTGTTATTCAAGCACTTTGAAAGGCCAAAGTGGGAAGATTGCTTGAGGCCAGGAGTTTGAGACTAGCCTACACCTCATAGAAATAGCCTGTCTTTAAAAATTAAAAAAATAATTTAGTAAAGTAAACTAAAATAAAATAGAATAAATAAAATATATAAAATTAATTAATTAGCCAGACTTATTCATTTCTGCCTATCATCCCAGCACTTTGGGAGGCAGAGGCAGAAGGTGCGGGGGTCCCGCCCCGCAAGGGTCATGAGATTTCCTGAAGGAGAGCAGATAGGCGAAAGATGAAAACATTATACCCGGACATCTGCTTCCTGAACAGATGAAAATTTAATGTTAGTTAACACAGAGCTTTTATACCATTTGTAAAGGGGCAAGACAAAGAAAACTCCTTCACGTACATATGCTCTAAAAGTTACCATCTAGTGGTCTTAGTAGCAAACAAACCAAGATTCCCATAAATATTTAGACAAGTCTTATTCATAAAGCCAACAATGCTACTTTCAGTCCAATGTCCCGAATTACAGTCCTTGAAATGCCTCAAGAAAGTTTCTTTAAGTGTACATTTCTTCATGTGTCAGGAATTTTCCCATCTTAGGCTTTTATGTCCTTCAGAGTCCCGTGATCGCCTCCCGTATCCAGATGTCCTCGTTACTTTTCTCTTATCTTGCAGTGCTTGTTTCTAAAGAGAACTCAAAAGAAGCTTTTAGTAATGTTTCCCAGGCCCCCCAAGGTTGCTTTCTGTCTTTAGCTGATCTATCATAAATGTGTCTGATTAGTATATTATGAGTTCAGTGAAAACCCACTCTATAATTGTTAACTTAAAGTTTTAACTATTGAATTAAGTAAAAATTTTAACATTAATCTTTATCCTAAGTCAGTGAAAACAGTGTTATAAATCACCTACATAATTCCTATACAAGTGTTAGAACTTATAATGAATGCATAATGGACTTACTATAAACTTGTGCTTCTAAAAATCCTTATGTCTAAACACTAAACTACATAATTCTAAATCAAATAAGGAGTGGATATACTTATATCATTTTTTACTTAAGCAATATCTAGTAACTTATAACCAAGTGAAAGAAAGCATTCTTGATGTGCTTCAGAGTTTAACCCTTGCATATGTTAGAAAAGGCCAAACAGCATAGTGGGAAATGGAAAAATGAACCATGACATATCCAGGTTAGCTGTGATTCTTCGCATAAACATGCCATCTTCTTCTTCCATGACTACACATAATTTCTTCAGCTGTACCAACAGCAAAGACTGAAGACAGAAGGGCCTCAGCTGCCCGGACTCGCTTTGTGGCCGGGGGTCCTCAGTGCACCTGGATTTTGTCAATCAGGCGGACCTCCAAGACTGGCTCCTAACAAGAAGGATCACTTGAGTCCAAGACTTTGAGATGAGCCTGAGATTTATAGCAAAACCTTGTCTCTACAAAATAAAAATATAAAATAGTAAAGTAAAATAAAATAAACTACAATAAAATAAAATACAATAATTACCCATCATTCCAGCACTTTGGTAGGCTGAGGTGGGAGGCCAGGAGTTTGAAACTAGTCTGGGCCTCATAGCAAAACCCTGTCTCTAAAAAATAAAAAAAAAGTACAGTAAAGAAAAATAAAATAAAGTAAAATGAAATGAAATAAAATAAAATAAAATAAAATAAAATAATTAGCCAGACTTAGTGGTTACTGCCTGTCATTCCAGCACATTGGGAGGCCAAGGTGGGAGGATTGCTTGCGGCCAGGAGTTTGACACTAGCCTGGACCTCATAGCAAAACCCTGTCTCTACAAAATAAAAAAATAAAATAGTAAAGTAAATTAAAGTAAAATAAAATAAAACAAAATAAAATGAAATGGAAAAAATAAAATGAGATAGTTAAATAAAATAAAATAAATTAAGATAAGATCAATAAAATAATTAGCCAGACTTAGTGGTTTCTGCCTGTCTTCCCAGCACATTGGGAGGCTGAGATGGTAGGATCGCTTGAGGCCATGGGCATCATAGCAAAACTCTATTTTTAAAAATTTAAAAAATAGTAATGTAAAATAAAATTAACAGAATAAAGTAAAATAAGTACCCTTACTTAGTGGTTCCTTCCTGGCATCCCAGCACTTTGTGAGGTTAAAGCAGGAGGATTGCTTGAGGCCAGGAGTTTGAGACTAGCCTGTGTCTCATAGCAAAACCATGTCTCTAGAAAATAAATTAGTGAAGTAAAATAAAATAAAATAACATGAAGTAAATAAAATAAAGCAAAATGAATAAAATATTTAGCCAGACTTAGTGTTTTCTGCCTGTCATTCCAGCACTTTGGGAAGCTGAGACGTTAGAATTGCTTGAGTCCATGAGTTTGACACTAGCCTTGCCACATAGCAAATCTGTCGCTACAAATAAAAAAACAAAATAGTAAATTAATGAAAAATATAATATGATATAATATAATATAATAATTAGCCAGACTTAGTGGTTCCTGACTGTCATCCCATCACTGGAGGCAAGCAGAAGGATTGCTTGAGGACAGGAGTTTGAGACTAGACTGGGTCTTATAGCAAACCCTGACT
>NW_006988326.1:0-405 GCF_000164805.1 Carlito syrichta
CAAGTTAAGTCAGATGATTAAGTCAGTTAGCTAGCACGTTGGATAACAAATAAGCTTACTCGTTAGCTAGCTGGTTAAGTCAGCAAGTTAGCTATGCCACTAACTATTTATGTCAGCTTTTTAGCTAGATATCTAGCTGGTTAGAAAACTATTTAAGTCAGCTGGCTAGCTAGGTAGCTAGCTACTTAGCTGACTATATAAGTCAGCTGGTCAGCTAGGTAACTATCTAGTTAACTATCTAGTCGACTTGCTCACCAGCCGCCTAGTTAGGTAGCAAGCTAGTTACGTCAGTTGGCTAGACAGTTTGCTAGCTGATTAATTCAGCTAGTTAAGAGAGATGGCTAGCCAACTGGAAATGTATGTAGCTAGCTAGTTAAGTCATCTAGACAGCTACCTGGCTAGCAA
>NW_006988327.1:0-427 GCF_000164805.1 Carlito syrichta
TAGGAAGGCCAGTGACTGGGACACGCGTAACAGAGATGAACCAGTCAATAATACAGGCGGGAAAATCACAAAACACCGATTATGGAGGGCCAGTCACTGTGGTACAGATCAAAAGGAGAGAATTTACCAAGCCACTGGTCGAAAAGGAAGTCTAGACACTGGAACAACCATCACAGAGAAGAGCGGGTAATAAGGCACCATAGAGGAGCGCCAGTCATGGGACATCCATAACAGATGAAGACTAAACACTGGGACACCCATCACAGAAGAGAGTCATTTATTGAGGTCCACATCACAGAAGAGGACCAGTCACTGGGGCACACATTATGAAGGAGGTCCAGTCACTGGGGCAACCATCACAGAGGAGAGCCAGTCACAGGGGAACACATCACAGAGAAAAACCTGCAATTTGTCACTCATCCCAGAA
>NW_006988328.1:0-2986 GCF_000164805.1 Carlito syrichta
ACCTATAATCCCAGCACTTGGATAGGTTGAGGCGGGAGGATTGCTGAGCCCAGGAGGTTCGAGACCACCTGCGCAACATCTCTTCAAAAAAATGAAAAATATTAGCCTGGTGTGGTGGCATATGCCTGTAGTCCCAGTTACTTCTAGAGGGTGAGGGTTGAAGGATCTCTTGAGCCCAGGAGGTCAAGGCTGAGGTGAGCTGTAAACGTGCCACTGCACTCTAGCCTGGGCAGCAGAGTGAGACCCCAACTGAAAAAAAAAAGAAAAAAAAGGTACCATAGTCCCCCCTTATTCATGGGGCTTATGTATCAAGATCCTCAGTGGATGCTGGAATTATGGATAGTACCAAACCTTATATAGACTTTTTTTCAATCTGGTAACTGAGATGACTGCTAAGTGACTAAGGGCAGGCAGCGTATGCAGTGTGGATGCCCAGGACAAAGACATGACACAGGTCCCTGGAGGGACGGAGTAAGGATGCTCGAGATTTCACCTTGCTACTGAGAATGGCATGCAGTTTAAAACTTAGTAACAGTTTATTTCTGGAATTTTCCATTTAATATTTTTGGGCCATGGTTGACTTCAGGTAAATGAAACTGTGGAAAATGAAATCGTGGATAAGGGGGAACTACTATATTTTGTTGGCATAGATTTCTAGGTTCATAGTTTTAAAGCTTCAGCACTTAATCCACTGTCTTCTTGGCAGTATTGTTTCTGATGGGGAATCTTACATCATCCCTTTGTTTTTCTGGATGTGCTTTTTACTTGGATGCTCCTAAGATTTTCTTCTTGTCGCTGGTTTTGAGCAGTTTGATCATAATATACCATGGTGTATATGTCTTTGTATTTCTTGTGCTTGGGTTTGTTGAGTCTCTTTGTTCTGTAGACTTATACTTTTCATTAAATTTGGAATTAATTTTTTAGTTGGGGTTTTATTCTGTTACTGAGGCTGGAGTGCGATGGTATGATCACAGCTCACCACAGCCTTGACCTCCTGGGTTCAGGCAATCCTTCTGCCTCAGTCTCCTGAGTAGCTGGGACCACAGGCGCATGGCTTCCAACCCAGCTAATTTTTAAATTCTCTTATAAACACAAGGTCTCAGTATGTTGCTCAGGCTGGTGTTGAACTCCCAGGATCAAGTGATTCTCCTGCCTCAGCCTCCAAGTCATGGGATTATAGAAATGAGCCACCACACCTAGCAGACATTTGGAAATTTTTGATAATTATTTTAAAAATTTGTTTTTGTCTTTCAACACCTTCTCAAGGCTTTAATTACATACAGTTCAGCTGCTTGAAGTGCCTCACAGCTCACTGCGTCTCTGTTGAGTTTTTAAATTCTCTTTTCTTTCTGTATTTATATGACCATGTATTTATTTATTTATTATTATGATTAAAATTTTTATTGTAAAGCTGTGGGGTACAGTTGAGAGTTAGGTATACAAACATTGATCATGCAGGTACCCCTGTTAATGAGGTATGCCCCCCACCAGCATTTTCCCTCAACTGTCAATCCCACCTCCCCTCCCCACCAACAGTTTTCCATTACTTCCAATTGCTTTCTTGTAGCATTATAATTCTTCAAGGTCCTCTAATGAGTGAGAACATATGGAATTCTGTTCTTTGTTTCTGTGATAAATCACTGAGTATGATCGACTCCAAATCCATCCAGGTTGCTACAAAGTCCATATATTTGTCATTCTTTATGGCTGCAAAATATTCCATTGTGTATATGTACCACATTTTTTTATCCAGTCCAGCTTCGATGGGCAACATGGTTGTTTCCATGTTTTTGCTATTGTGAATAGAGCTGCAACAAATGTACGTGTGCAGGTATCTTCTTTGTAGAATAGTTTGAGTTCCTCTGGGTATATTCCCAATAGGGGAATTGCTGGGTCATATGGAAGGTCAATTTCTAGTTCTTTCAGAAACCTACAGATTGTTTTCCAGAGAGGTCGTACAAGTTTGCATTCCCACCAGCAGTGTAGAAGCATTCCTTTTTCTCCACATCATTGCCAGCATCTGTTGTTGTTTGTTTTATTAATGATGGCCATTCTTACAGGGGTTAGGTAGTATCTCAATGTGGTTTTGATTTGCATTTCTCTGATGATGAGTGAGGTTGAGCACTTTTTCATGTGTCTGTTGTCTGCCCGTATATCTTCTTTTGAGAAGTGTCTGTTCATGTCTTTTGCCCACTTTTTAAAGGAGCTGTTTGTTTTTTTCCCTTCGGTGCATTTGAGTTCCTTGTAGATCCTAGCTGTTAGGACTTTGGCAGATGTACAGTTGGCAAGTATTTTTTCCTATTCTGTGGGCTGTCTCCCTGCTCTCTTGATGGTTTCTTTTTCTTTGTAGAAGCTTGTTAATTTGATGAGCTTCCACTTATCTATCTTATTTCTTAAGGTATTGACCCAATTTCCATAAGGGTGTCTCCTGCGTTTTCTAATATTTTTATAGTTTGAGGTTTTACGTTTAGGTCTTTGATTCATTTAGAATTAATTTTTGTGTATCATGATAGGTAGGGGTCCTGTTTCATCGTCTGTATGTGGTCGGCCAGTTTTCCCAGCACCATTTACTGAATAGGTTTTCTTCTCCCCAGTTGTTGTTGTAGGAGGCTTTGTCAAAAATGAGTTGGTTGAGGAATTGAGGCTTTGTTTCTGGAATCTCTATCCTGTTCCATTGGTCTATCTGCTTGTTCTTGTACAAATACCAAGCTGGCCATGTATTTAAGTTCACTATTTTTTTTTCTGCACTGTCTAATCTGCTGTTAATCTCATTCAGTATATTTTATCACATATAGTATAATTTTCATCTCCGGAAGCTTGACTTGAGTGTGTATACACACACACACACACACACACACACACACACACACACACACACGGGAGAGGGATCAAACAAAAACCTGGAATTATCTTTTGGAAGGCGGGTCCCTTGTAGTACAATCAAAATTTGTTCCTCCTAATCAAATGGTCAAAGTATTTGTTTGGA
>NW_006988329.1:0-846 GCF_000164805.1 Carlito syrichta
AAGGCCAAAAATCCCAGGTTTCAAGGCAACACTGGGCAGCCATTGACCCTGCTTCTACTATTCATTTTTTTATGTTCACCCTTGGTATCTGGAGAGTTCAGAGATGAAAAAAGGTAGTCCCTTAAAATAATCTATTAGTAGAAACAAGCAATTAGTAAAATGAAAAGTTTTCTGCTGAGATATGACCCTCCACTTGAGTTTCTCCGTCCCAGCCCTTTTGATGCTTGAACCTGCAACTATGATTAAAAACTATGGGTGGTAATATTCTATCCTTGGGAGCCTTGGGTTGAATGTGCATCGGTTCTCTCTTTATCCCTGTCAGGGGACTATAGACGCAAATAATAAACATCATGTTTGGCATCATAATAGGGTTATTAGTTTTAGTTTTTTTAAGTTGGCTGCTAATTAGAGAGCTCTGGGGATATTGTTTTCATTTTGCTAATTGTTAAGTGTTATACAGATATTTTTAGCATAATGAAAAATGTGATGCTTACAAGTGTTTTATTTTTAGGTGCGTCAATTTATGCAAGAAAACAGATGGCCCTATAATGTGCAGTATACACAAACTTTTTGCATTTTAGAGTGTATGATTAATATGGAAAGGATGAAATAGTAGAAAAGGCTTTGTTATTGTATTTAGAAAAAAATTAAAGGTTAGGAAAACATGTTAGGCATTAAGTTGTGAAAAGCTTAGATGGCTAGGGTTAATAGTTACAGAAAACACGTTGTGAAAAATTACATGCTTTAAAAATTATATCAGTGGATACATTGTCACAAATTTGACGGAAGACAGACAGTATTTCATTGCTTTTAGAACAATGATCATAACAAAATAAATACGTCTGA
>NW_006988330.1:0-363 GCF_000164805.1 Carlito syrichta
CCTCTTCTGTAATGTGTGACTCAAAGATAGGCTCTCTTTGGAGATAAATGCCCCAGGGACAGACTCTTCTCTAAAGGATTTACCAGAGACCGGTTTTCTGTGATGATTGTTCCAGAAATGGCTCTCAACTCTGATCGGTGTTCCAGTGAGTTACATTCTTGTGATGGCTTCCCTAGTGCCTGGCCCTCCCCTAGAATATGTGCCCCAGTGACTGTACTCCTCTGTAATGTGTGCTACAGTGATTGGCTCTCCTCTGTGATGATACTGCAGTAATTAGTCATCCTCTGTCATCCATGCCCCAGAGATAGTCCTTCATCCATAATGAATGTCCCCAGGACTATCCTTCCTCTGTCCTGTGTACCG
>NW_006988331.1:0-4868 GCF_000164805.1 Carlito syrichta
GTAGTTGAACCAGCTAGTTAAGCCAGCTGGCTACCTCAGTTGCGACCGGCTTAATTAAGCTAGTTAAGTCAGCTTGCTAGCTAGTTACATCAGTGAGTTAAGTCAGCTGGCTAGCCAGCTGCCTTGCTGGGTAGCTAGCTAATTAAGTCAACTGGCTAGGCAGTTAGATAGCTAATTAATTAATCTTGTTAAATCAGCTCACTAGCAACCTGGAGAGCTAGGTAGGTAGGTAAAGTCACCCGGCAAGACAGCAGGCTATGTAGATAGCTAACTAGTTAATTCAGTAGTTAATTCAGCCTGCTGCACAGTTGGTTACCTGATTAAGTAAGCTAGTTATGTCATCTGTCTAGGCAGCTGGCTAGCTAGTTAAGTCAGCTAGATAATTCAGCTGGCTCTCCAGCTGACTGGTTAGGCAACTAGCTAGTTAAGTCAGCTGGCTATTTAGCTGGCTAGCCGAATTAACAAGTTTGTTATCTAGTTATCCAGCTTACTATCCAACTGACTTAACTAGTTGACTTAACCAGCTAGCAAGCTGGCACATGTAGCTGACTTAACTAGTTAGTCAACTGGTTACCCAGCTGAATTAACTAGTTCTCTACCTAGCTGGCTAGCTGGTTAGTCAGCAGACTTTACTAGCTGACTTAATTAGCTAGCCAGCTGGCTAGCCAACTGACTTAACAAGTTCGCTACCTAGGTAGCCAGCTGGGTAGCCAGCTGACTTAACTAGCAAAACTAAATAGCTGGTCTGCTTGCTACACAACTGAATTAACTAGCCTGCTATATAGCTAGCCACCTGGCTAGCTAGCTTACTTTAATAGGTGACTTAACGAGCTAGCCAGCTGACTAGACAGCTTACTTATATAGTAAGCTACCTAGCTAGACAGTTGAATATCCAGATGACTTAACTAGGTGACTTAAATAGCTAACCAGTGGGCTAGACAGCTGTTTTAACTATCTAGCTATCTAGCTAGCCAAATGTATAGTCAGCTGACTTAACTAGGTGACTTAATTAGCTAGCCAGCTGGCTACCAGGCTGACCTAACTGCCTAGCTACCTAGCTAGACAGATGGATAGCCTGCTGAATTAACTAGCTAGCTAATTACATAGCCCACTGACTTTCCAGCTGACTTAACTACCTAGCTACCTACATAACCAGCTGGCTAGTTACCTGAATTACTTAGGCTTCTTAACTAGCTAGCTAACTGGCCAGTCAGCTGACTTCAATAGCTAGTTGCCCAGTTAGGCAGCTGGCTAGCTTGCTGAATTAGCTTGCTGACTTAACTAGCTAGAAAGCTGACTTAACTGGCTGACTTAACCAGCTAGCTACCTAGCTAGCCAGCTTTCTTAATTAGCTAGCTTAACTAGCTACCTACCTTGCTAGCTATCTAGTTAGCCAGTTGACTTAACTAGCTGAATTAACTAACTAGCTTCCTGACATAACTAGCTGACTTACATAGCTCGCTTTCTATCTAGCCAGCTGACTTAACTAGCTGAAATAACTAACCAGCCTGATGGATAGCCATCTGGCTTAACCAGCTTTTTAACTAACTAACCAGCTGGATAGCCAACTGACCTAATGAGATGACTTAACTAACTAGCTAGCTGGTTTCCAGCTAACTTAAATAGCTGAGTTAACCAGCTAGTCATAACTAGCTAGCTGCCTATCTAGCAAGCTGACTAGCCAACTGGCTTACCTACCTGACTGAAGCTAGCAAGCTGTCTAGCCAGCTCACTTAACTAGCTAGCTACCTACCATGCTAGAAGGCTAGCCTGCAGACTTAACTAGCTGACTTGAAAAGCTAGCCTACTGACTAGCAAGCTGACTTATCTAGCTAGCTACCTACCTAGCCAGCTGGCTAGACAGCCAACTGAACTAGCACACTTAACCAGCTAGCCCATTGGCTAGCCAGCTTACTTAACTAGAAAACATCACTATATAGCCATGTACGTATCTAGCTGACTTAACTAGCTAGCTACCAAACTTTCCAGTTCGTAAGCCAGTTGATTTAATTAGCTGTATTAACTAGCTAGCCAGCTGGCTAGCCAACTCACTTAACCACCTCAGTACGTAGCTAGCCAGTTCTCCAGCCAGCTGATTTAATTAGCTGAATTAACTAGCTAGCTACCTAGCAAGACAACTGACTTAAATTGTTGGCTAACTATCTAGCTACCTAGCTACCAGCTGATTTAAAGAGTTAGCTAACTAGCTAGCTACATAGCTAACAAGCTGACTTAAATAGTTAGCTGCATAGCTAGCTAGCTTACTTAACCAACTCGCTAAATAGTTAGCTTACCCTTTAACGTGCTAGCTAGCTGACTTAATCTTCCAACTTAACTCTTTAGCTAACAAGCTTCCTAGGTGGCTCAAGCAGCTGACTTAACTCGTTAGCTAACTAGCTAGCAAACTGACTTCTCCAGCTGACTTAACTCATTAGCTAACTAGCTAGCTAGCCTAAACAGCTTACTCAACACGTTTGCTAACTAGCAAGCTAGATGACTCAACCAACTGACTTAACCAGTTAGCTAACTAGCTAACTTCCTGACGCAACCTGCTGACATAACCCATTAGCTAACTAGCTGTCTTAACCAGCTGACTTAATTAGAAAGCTGACTTAACTAGCTGAATTAGGTAGGTGACTTAACTACTTAGGTAGCTGACTTAACTGGTTGACTTAACTAGTTAGCTAGTTGACTTAAATACCTGAATTATATTGCTAGCTAACAACATATCTAGATGAATTACCAGCTGACTTAACTAATTAGCTAACTAGTTAGGTAGCAGACTTAAGTAGCTGACTTAAATAGTTTGCTAACTAGTGAGCTAGCTTACTTAGCTAGCTGACTTAGCTTGCTAGCTGGTTAGCTAGCTGACTTAGCTAGCTCACTTGACTAGTTTTCTAACGAGATATCTAGCTGAGTTAACGAGTTGGTTAATGAGTTAGCACCTGTTTTAACTAGTTAGTAAACGAGTTAATTAACTGCATTAGATAGTTGTTTAATGAGTTAAGTAGGTGACTTAAATTGCTGGTTGATGAGTCAGCAGAATAGTTAGCTGTTTTAACATGTTGGCTGACTACATGATCAACTTGTTTGCTGGCTTAACAAGTTTGATGACTAGTCGGCAGACTAGTTAGCTGGGTTAGATAGTTGACTAACGAGTGTGCCCACTACTCAGCTCTGTTATCTAGTTGGGTGGCAGGTGTGCTTTCCTAACTAGTCAGCAGATTAATAGGCCAATGTGTTAGATGGCCTAACTTGTTGGCAACTAGTTAACTGAACTAACTTGTTGGCAAACAAGTTGGCCGAATAGTTGGCTGATTGGTTTGCTGACTTAACTAGTTGGCAGGCTAGGTGGCTGACAGTTTAGCTGACTTAACTAGCCATCGGCGTGTGAGCCGACATGTGAGCTGTTTTAACTAATTGACTGGCGAGTCATCTGACAGGTCATCTGACGTAACTAGTCAGCCGGAGAGTGAGTTGACTGGTTAACTGACAACTATTTGACTAGTGAGTGAACTGACTGGTCTGCTGACTTTAGTCGACTGGTGAGTGAGCCGACTGGTCAGAGGACTTAACTAGTTGGCCAGCTAGGAAACCAAGCGGTGAGCCGATTTAAATAGTAAATGGGAGAGTTAGGCGACAGGCGACCTGCCTTAACTAGTCAGCTGGTGAGCGAGCTGACTGGTGAGCTGATTTAACTAGTCGGCTGGAGAGCAAGCCAACTAGCAAGCTAACCTGTTGGCCTGTGAGAGAGCCAACATGTTAGTTGACCTGTTGGCTGGCGAGCGAACTGACTAGTTTGCTGACCAGTTGGCAGGCAATGGAGCCGGCTGACCTGATGGAAAGCAAGCGATCACACTAGTTAGATGGCCAGCTAGCTGAGTCTCTAGCCGACTAGTTAGCTAAGTAACTAGCTGATTTGCTAGCTGACTTAACTAGCTAGCTGACTGGCTACCTGGCTATCTAGGTGACATAACTGGATACCAAACAGGCTATCTACCTATCTAGCTAGCTGAATTGACTAGCTACCTAACTGACTAATTAGATAGCTGACTTACTTATCTAGTTGACCAGCTATCTAGCTGACTAGCAAGCTGAATAGCTAACTGACTTAACTAGCAAGCTGAATGGTTAGCTGACTTGCTAGCTGTCTTAACCAGCTAACTGGATAGCTAGCTGACTTAAGTAGTTGACTAGCAAGTTGGCTGGATAACTGGCTAGCCAGCTGACTTAACTGGATAGTCAAATGTTTGGCTACACTCCTTGCCATCTGGCTTAACTAGCTAGCTACCTGACTGGTTAGCAGGCTAGGGAGTCAGCTAGCCAGCTAACGGGCTGTCAAGCTGGCTAGTCAGCCAGCTTAATTAGGCAGCCTGCTGGCTGGACTGCCAGATAGCCAGCCGGCTTAACTAGCCAGGCACCATGCTGGTCACCAACTAGTCAGCTGGTTTAACTAGCTGGCCAGCTACCTGATAATCCTGCTAACCAGCAGGCTTAACTTGTCAGCCATCTAGCTAGCCAGCTGGCTAACTAGCTGACTTAACTAGCAGACTTAAATTATTTGCCATCTGGCTTGCCAGCTGGCTTAACTAGCTAGCCACTGAGCTAGCCTATTGTCTAGCCAGTTCATTTTACTCGCTAACTTAACTGGGTAGGCAGCCATCTAGTCAGCTGACTTAATTAGCTAACTACCTAACTAGCCAGGTGGCTAGCCAGCTGACTTAACTAGCTGACTTAACCAGGTAGGCAGCTGGCTATTCAGCTAACTAAATTAGCGAGCTACCTAGCTAGTCAGTTGGTCAGTCACTTGAATTATTTAGCTGACTTAGCACGTAGCAGTTGGTTAGTCAGCTGACTCAACTAGCTGA
>NW_006988332.1:0-2922 GCF_000164805.1 Carlito syrichta
AAAACAAGGCTTTATTGAGCACTTACTTTGTGTCAATCAGTTTAGTTTACATTATCTCACCGAAACCTCAGAGGCAGACACTTTATCATCCCCATGTTACAGGTGAGACCTCTGAGTTCCAGAGAGATGAGTACAGTCAAGAAATGACAGGGCTGGGGCCTCTGCTGGGCCTCTGTGCAGGGGCATCCTCCTGATCTTCTGCCTCTGTTTTTCTGTGCCCACTTGCCTGGTTCCTCTGCCACCTGCTGCTCCTTGGTTAAACATGGGTATTTCTCTTTTTGTTTGTTTGTTTGCTTGTTTTTTTGAGTCAGAGTCTCACTTTGTCACCCAGGCTGGAGTGTAGTAACACACTCACAGCCACAACGGCCTCAACCTTGTGGGCTCAAGCAGTCTTCTGCCTCAGCCTTCCAAGTAGCTGGAACCACAAGTGTGGAACACCATACCTGGCTAATTTTTTGATTTATGGTAGAGACAAGGTCTCGGCAAGTTGCCCAGGTTGGCCTCAAACCAATGGGTTCAGGCAATTCTCTAGCCTTTGCCTCCCAAGGTGCTGAGACTACAGGTGTGAGCCACTGTGTCTGGCAAATGTGGGTGTTTCTGATTGGCCCTGCTCTCTCCTCTTTCCACTGTGCTCCTTATATATGCCCCCTCAAAGGTCTCACTTCCACACCTTCAACTTACCTAGTGCCTGCAACTCCCATTTCTCTCTGGTCAAGAACCTTCTCAGGACAATCTTAGTTGTCTACAGAATATTCTTAGTTTCCCACCTGCCAAGTCTGGAACCGCACTCAGCATCCCAACCAGGAACACAACCAGCTCTATCTCCTGAGTACCCCAGGTTCTCAAAGTGAGCTCCGCCTCTCCTTTCTAATAGCACCCCACAATGTTGCTCATGTTTGTTGTTGTTGTTGAGCTGAAGTCTCACTCTCACACAGATGGAGTGCAGTGGCACACTCTAGGCCACTGCATCCTCGACCTGCTGTGCTCAGGTGATCCTCCCACCTCTGGCTTCTAAGTAGCAGGAACTACAGGTGTGCACCGCCATGCTCAGCTAATTTAAAAAAAAAAGTATTGTAGAGATAAGGTCTCACCATGTTGCTCAGGCTGGGCTTGAACCTATGGGCTCAGGCTGTCCTCTCACCTCAGCTTCCCAAAGTCCTGAGATTGCAGGCATGAGATAACATGCCAACCTGTGCCTGGACTCCCTGCTCTCTCTGCAGACGGCTATTCTACAACTCCTAGCATTCCCCATGCCCCTTGCTCCAGTCACATCGGAAAGATTGAGCAAACTGTGAATGTTGCATTTCATATATGAGGGAACCTGTATGGTAGTTTAGATTATGTAAACATTTGTGGTCCCTCAGCTGTAGTCAGGGTCACATGGTACCAGTCACTGTGGTAACCATCACCAAGGAGGACTAATCACTGGGGCAATGATTTCAGAGAGAGCCTAGTCATGGAGGAACCCATAATAATGGAGTGCTAGTCTCTGGGGCACCTATCACAGAGAAGGCCAGATACTGGTGTACCCATCACAGATGGGGGCCAGTCATTGGGTTACCAAATACAGAGGAGAGCCAGTCACTGGAACACCAGTAACAGAGAAGGGCCAGTCACTGGGGCACCAAACAAAGAGGAGGGGCAGCCACTGGACACCTTACACAGAGGAGGGCAGTAACTGGAACACCCACAATAGACAAATGCCAGTAGCTATTAGAACCATCACAGAGGCGGGCCAGTCGCCGGGGTATCCCACACTGAGGAGTGCTAGTAATTGGGACATTTATTATAGTGGAGGCCCAGTCACTGGGGCACCTACCATAGAGGAGAGCCAATCCCTGTGACACCCATCACAAAAAAGAATCAGTCAAATGTGCAGCCATCACAGAAATGGGCTATTCACTGTGGCAAACATTTTGGTGGAAAACCAGTTACTGGGGCACCAATCACCAAGAAGGGTCATTCAATGGAGACCGATTGGAGGAGGACCAATCACTTGGGCACCCTTTACAGAGGAGTGCCAATGAATGAATTATCCATTATGGAGGAGGCCTAGAAACTGTGACACCCATCATATGGGAAAACAAGTCACTGGGAACCCATCACAGAGGAGGCCAGATCCTGGGACACCCATAACAATAGAGGATGAGTCACTGGTGCACCCATCACAAAGAAGGCCATTCACTGGGTTAACCATCACAGATGAGGGTTCAGTCACTGATGCAATGATCACAGATGAGGACCAGTCAATGAGGCACAAAGCACAGAGAGAGCCAATCATTGAGAAACCCATCACAAAGGAAGGCCAGTCACTGACAAGTATTACAGAAGACGACTAATCACTGGGGCACCCATAACAGATGAGGGTCAGTCACTGGGACACCCATAACAGAGGAGAGCCAGTCACTGGGGCATTCATCACAGAGGACTGCCAGTCACTTAGACACCCATCACAGAGGAGAGACAGACACTGGGGAACCCATCACAGATAAGGGCTAGCAACTCACTACGGTATCCATTATGGATGAGGGCCAGTCACTGGGGCACCAATCACAGAGGAGGACCACTCACAGAGGAACCCATAAAAAAGGATAGCCATTTACTAGGCCACCCATCACAAAGGAGAGCCAGTCACTGGGGCACATATTAGGAAGGAGGAACAGTCACTAGGATACCCATCAGTGAAGAAGGCATCTCACTGGGGCACAAGTCAGAGAGGAGAGCCAGTCACTGGGACAGACATCAAAGAGGAGAGCCAGTAATTGGGGTACCCATCCCACAGAGGGCCAGTCACTCTGTTACCCTCACAGATGAAGGCCAGTCACTGAGGCATTGATCACAGGTGAGGGCCAGTTAACGAAACATCAAACACAAATGAGAGCCAGTCACTGAGCACCCATCTCAGAGGAGGGTCAATCACTG
>NW_006988333.1:0-351 GCF_000164805.1 Carlito syrichta
GGCTTAAGTAGCTAGTTATATGGCTGGCTACCTGGCTAGGCAGCTAGCTAGTAGCTAGCAATCTGGCCAGCTGGCTAGTCAACCACTTTAAAAAGCCAGCCGACTAGCTGGACAGTTGGATAGCTAGCCATCTTAACTAGCCAGCCACCCTGCTGGTCAACCGGCCAGTCAGCCAGCTTAACTAGCTGGTCACATAACTGAGCAGATTGCTAAACTGCTGGCATAAATTGCCAGTCACCTAGCAAGTCAGCAGGCCACCAGCTGACTTAACTAGCTGACATAAGTAGATAACCATCCAGCCAGGCAGCTGACTTAACAAGCTAGCCACCTAGCTAGCCAGCCAGCTACCCA
>NW_006988334.1:0-351 GCF_000164805.1 Carlito syrichta
AGCTAGTGAGCAGGCTAGCCAACTGACTTAAAGAGGTGACATACCTAACTAGCCAGCTGGTTACCCAGCTGACTTAACTAGCTGATTAACAAGATAGACAGCTGGCCAGCCTGGTGGCTAAACTAGCTGATTTAACTGGATATTCAGACGACTAGGCTGCTGACTTAACTAGCTCTGTACCCCTCTAGTCACCTGGATAGCCAGCTTACTTAACTAGGTGACATAATTAGCTAGCCAGCTTGCTAACCAACAGATTTAAATAGGTCACAACCTAGGGAGCAAGCTTGCTAACCAGCTGACTTGACTAGCTGTCTTAACTTGCTGGCCTGCTTTCTTGCCTGTTGAATTAAC
>NW_006988335.1:0-3088 GCF_000164805.1 Carlito syrichta
CACTGGGACACTTATCAAAGGGAAGAGCTATTCACAGTGTCACCCGACACAGAGTAGAACTAGTAACTAGGGCATCCATTAGAGAAGTGTGCTAGGCATTGTGCTATCCATCACAGAGGAGTCACAGTCGCTGAAGCACCTATGACAGAAGCAGAACAGTCACAAACACACTTATTACAGAATAGAATCAGTCTTTGGGGCACCCATTATGGAGGTGGTTCACTAAGTGGGACACCCATCAGAGAGGAGGGCTAATCACTGGGCCAAACATTGTAAAGGAGAGCTAGTCATTGTACATCAATTAGAGAGGAGACAAAGTCACTGGGCGCTCATAATGGAGGGCCACTCACCAGTAGACCAAAATGAAGAAGGCTCTGTCACTCAGGCACTGATCACAGAAGAATGCCTATCACTAGTGCATACATAACAGAGGGCAAATTATAAAAGCACACATCAGAGAGAAGTTTAATCACTGGGAGACCCATCACTGAGGAAGTCAATGGGACTTCAGTCATGGAGAAGGGCTAGTCACTAGAGCATCAGCTGTTGAGGAGGGCTAGTCATTGTGACACCAATCACAGAGGAGGGCCCATCACCAGAGTATTCATCACAGGTGAGGGCTAGTCACGGGGGTACATATCTCAGAGGAATCCCAGTCATTGAGGCACATATTGTAGTGGAAGGACAAGAACAGGGGCATCTAACAGAAGAAGCTACTCACTAGTGTAAACATCAGAGAGAAGCGTCAGTCACAAGGACTATCATCACAGAAAAGAGTTTGTAACTGGGGCGCCTATCACAGAGGATATCCAGTCACGGGCACTCATTACATAGGAAAGCCAGTCACTAAGGCACCATTCACAGCACCGTCAATGATGCAACTATTATGGAGGAGGTTCTACCACTAGGACACCCATCAATGAGGATGGCCAGTCAATGGGAACCTGATCACAAAGGAGGCCCAGTCACTGAGGAACATATCACTGAGAGATAGTCACTAACAGCCAACACAGAGGAGGTTCAGTTTCTAGGACAGCTATTACAGATGAGGGCCAGTTACTCTCACATCAGTCACAATGGAGGTCCAGTCACTGTAGCACACATCACAAATGAGTTACTGGCACTGAAGAATTGATTAAGAGGGCTGTGTCACTGGTTATCCAAACGCAGAGGAGGAATAGTAACTGGTGCAGTCATCACAAAGGAAACAAAATCCATGTGGTAGCCATCACAGAGAAAGATCAGTTACTGGGACATTTATCATAAACAAGTGCTAGTCACAGGGGCACACATTATATAGTATGCCCATGCACGGAGGCATTTGTCACAGAAGAGAGAAAGTCATTGTCACACCCATCACCCAAGAGAGCCATTCACTGAGGCAGTCACCACAGAAAAGGTCAGGTGAATGGGGCACCCATTAGGAGGATGCTCAGTCACTGGGGCACCCATCACAGAGGAAGGCCAATCTCTTATGCACTCATCATAGAGGAGAACCTGTCACTGAGACATTCATCTCAAATAAGGACTAATAACTAAGGCACCCTTTCTAGAGAAGGGCCAATCACTGAGGCACCCATAAAGAGGGCAGTCCCTAGACACTGATCACAGAGGAGGACCAGTCACTGGGCACAAATTACTGGTACACACATCACACAGAAGGGTTATTCACTAAGGCACCAATCGGAGTAAACCCAGTCATGGGGGAACCCATAAGAGATGTCATATCATTAGTGAGGTAACCATCACTGTAGAGAACCAATTTCTGGAGAACTCATCACAGAAGAGGGCTAGAAAATTAGGCATCTATCACAGAACAGTCATTAACTGAGGCACCCATTATGAAGTGGGACTAATCATGGTGTCACCCTTGACAGAGTATGACCTGTAACTAGGGCACCCATCACAGAAGAAGGTGAATCACTGGTGCACCCATTTTGAAGGAAGACAAGTCACTGGGTCACCCACCACAGAGGTGAGTTATTCACTGGTGCAACCACTATCTCGGGGGACCAGTCACTGGGGCAAAGATCACAGAAGAAAACTAATAACAGAGGACCTGTAACAGAAGAAAATTAGTCACTGTGACACCCATCGCAGGATGATCAGTCACTGGGGCACCCATCATAGAGGATGACCAATCATGGTGGCACATGTCACATATGAGGATAAGTCACTGGGGCACCCATGAGGCAGGGTTCAGTCACTTGGACTTATATCATAAAGAAGGACCATTAACTGGGTCATCCAGCAGAGAGGAGGAAAAGTCAGTGTGGAACCCATCACAGAAGAAAATCAGTCACTGGTGTATTTTTAACACAGGAGGGCCAGTCACTGGAACATCCATTTTAGAAGAGACTCAGTCACTGGAGCATTTATCACCGTTGTGAACCAGTCACTGGGACACCCATCACAGTAGAAAACCAGTCATTGGGACACCCATCAGAGAGGAGGGCTAGTCACCAGGACACTGATTATGGTGGAGTCCCTGTTACTACAATATCTATCACAGAAGAGGCCTAGTCACTAGGGCCCACAATTTGGAGGTGGTCCTGTCACTGGAGCAGTAAACACATAAGAGGTACTGTCAATGCAGCACATATAAGGAAGAGGCTCATGCACTAGGACACTCTTAACAGAGGTGGGCTGGTCACTGGGGCACCCTTTATAAAGGAGGCTCAGGAGCTGGTGCACCCATCACAAAAGATGGCTAGTCTCAGAAACATTCATTTTGGAGGAGGCACACTTACTAGGACACCCACTGTAGAAGAAAGTTAGTCAATATGATACCCCTCACATGTAATGGCAAGTCATTGGAGCACAAATCAGAGGGAAGGCTCTGTCACTGGGGGACAATTATAGAGAAAGTTTCCGTCACTGGGACACTCATCATAAAGGAGGGTCAGTCTCTGTGACAACCATTATGAAGGAAGGTCAGTAAGTGGGACACTCATCAGAGACGTGGGCTCTTCACTGTGGCAACCATTATAGAGAAGTGCCAGTCATTGGGCACCAATCATATAGGAGACACAGTGACTGGGACACCCATAATGGACAAGGGTCAGACAATGGGGCATCAATATTGAGG
>NW_006988336.1:0-347 GCF_000164805.1 Carlito syrichta
CCATGTGAGGATATGGCACTCGCCGCTTTCTCCATATAAGGACACAAAAAGAAGTTCGCTCGAGCCCAGGAGTTCGAGACCAGCCTAGGTAACATAGCAAGACCTTTTCTTCACAGAAAATTTTTAAAATTTTAAAAAATTATCCAGGCATGGTGGCGCATTCCTGTTGTCCTAGCAACTTGGCAGGCTGAGGTGGAAGAATCACCTGAGACCAGGAGTTCGAGGCTGTGGTGAGCCAGGAGTGTGCCACTGCACTTGATCCTGGGAAACAGAGCAAGAGAAGGAGAAGGAGGAGAGGAGGAAGAAGAAGAAGTGAAGAAGAAGGAGAAGGAGGAGAAGCAGGGCAG
>NW_006988337.1:0-409 GCF_000164805.1 Carlito syrichta
AAATCACCCATTATGAAATGCACAAACACATAGAAAGATCCTTCCCCCACCAAAATTCACTGAAGCCAAACACAGCCTGTCACAACAACATTAGCTGGTACATTAATGCTGACGAGTTCCTAAAACATTTATGTAGTGAGTGAAGCCTTTACTATAAGGGGCCCACCCTCCAGAAGATAATTTCAGTTTTTTGGCGTCCTCTGACAGATAGATAGGTAGATATAGGTAGATTAGATAGATAGATAGATAGATAGATAGATAGATAGATAGATAGATAGATAGACAGACAGACAAAAGAAAGAAAGAAAGAAAGAAAGAAAGAAAGAAAGAAAGAAAGAAAGAAAGAAAGAAAGAAAGAAAAAAGAAAGAGATATAGATATATATTGATATATATACAGAGAGAAAGAGA
>NW_006988338.1:0-1136 GCF_000164805.1 Carlito syrichta
TAGTTTAGTCAGCTCTCTAGCCAGCTGGTTAGTTAGGTAACTAGCTAGATAAGTCAGCTTGCTAGCCAGCAGGCTAGCAGTTCAAGTCAGCTAGTTAAGTCAGCTGGTTAACCTGCTGGCTAGGTAGGAAGCTAGCTTGTTAAATGAGCTGGCTACCCAGCTTGCTAGCTTGTCAGCTTGGTAAGTCAGCTGGTGAACTAGCCGGCTAGATAGGGAGCCAGCTAATTAAGTTAGCTGGCTAGGCAGCTGACTAGTTGTTTATGTCAGCCAGTTAAGTCAGCTGGCAACCAGCTGGCTAATTAGATAAGACAACTCATTAAGTCAGTTGGCTATCCAGCTGGTTAGCTATATAAAAAGCTAGTCAAGTCAGATGTCGATCCATCTGGCTAGCTATTTCAGCTAGTTAAATCAGCTGGCTAGCTAGGAAGCTAGCTATATGTCAGCTAGTGATGTCAGCTAGCTAGCTAGTTAAGTCAGCTTCTTAAGTCAGCTGGCTAGCTAGATAGCTAGGTAGCTAGCTAGTTGAGTCAGCTAGTTAAGCCAGCTGGCTAACTAGGTAGCTAGCTGGTTAATTCAGCTAGTTAATTCAGCTTGCTAGCTAGTTAAGTCAGCAAGTTAACTCAGCTGGCTAGCCATCTGCTAGCTGTGTAGCTAGCTAATTAAGTCAACTGGCTAGCCAGTTAGCTAGCTAGTTTAGTAACCTTGTTAAGTCAGCTCACTAGCAAGCTGGATAGCTAGGTAGCTAGGTAGTTAAGTTAGCTGCATACAGCAGGCTACATAGGTAGCTAGCTAGAAAAGTCAGCTGGCTATCCATCTGACTAACTAGGTAGCCAGGCAGTTGTCAGCCTGCTAAAAAACTGGCTACCTGATTAAGTCATCTAGTTAAGTCAAATGACTAAGCAGCTGGATGACTAGGTAGTAAGCTAGTTAAGTTAGCTGGTTAGCCAGCTGGCTAGCTAGTTAAGTCAGCTAGATAATTCAGCTGGCTGGCTAGGTAGCTAGCTAGTTAAGTCAGTTGGTTAGTTAACTGGCTAGCTGGTTAAGTCAGCTCGTTAAATCAGCTGGCCATCCAGCTAGCTAGCTAATTAAGTCAGATAGTTAAGTCAGTTGACCAGCCAGCTGGCTAGCTAAGTAAC
>NW_006988339.1:0-343 GCF_000164805.1 Carlito syrichta
ACTCAAGCAAAACCCAGAAAACCTGGTGTGAGGGCAGGCCTCGGTGGGAGGATCGCCTCAGGCCCAGAGGAAGGAAGGAAGGAAGACAAGGATGTTGATCAAATGGAAAGACTGTGATTGCAGCAGTTTAGGGAGCCAAGGACTAGAGAAAGGCCCGAGTTGAGTGGTTTGAGAGCAGACAGGACTACCTAGTGAGGGAACAAAAGAGAGAGAGAGGAAAAGAAAGAAAGGAAGAAATCCATTCTCCTGCAAAAATTCTGCCCTCAGTCCTTACTCCTCAACTCCCACAGGAGAGGGTACCCCAAGCTTTGCCCTTTCCAGCTCCAACACCCCCAATGGCTGG
>NW_006988340.1:0-337 GCF_000164805.1 Carlito syrichta
GAAATAGGCAAAACCATTTTTTCCCAAGTTACGTGTTATTAAGCACAATAGGTGCATATAAAACAAATAGGAACAATCCTCTTGATGACTAATTAATTTATTAATATTGACAAAGAAAAGTTTCAGTAAAATATATGCCATTTTACAGAGGATGCCATACACACACACACACACACACACACACACACACACACACACACACACACATTTTAAGTATGCTGTTTACTCAAAAGATGGTGTTAATCAAATGAATGCTAGCATCACCATGGACAGTAAAAAAAAAAAAAAATGGCAGAAGCACGGTTGAGCCAACATCACCCTACACATTGCTGCCATA
>NW_006988341.1:0-770 GCF_000164805.1 Carlito syrichta
AGTAAATTCAACTGACTAGAAAGCAGGCCAACTGGTTACGAGAGCTAGTTAACTAAGCTGACTAGCAAGCTGGTTATCTAGTTATTGACTTAGCTAAGTCAGTTGGCTAGCCAGCTTGCTAGCTCTTAAGTCAGCTAATAAAGTCAGCTGGCTACAAGTGGCAGAGAGGTAGAGAGCTTGTTAAGTCAGCTGACTAGCCAACTGGATAACTAGTTAAGTAAGCTAGTTTAGTCACCTGACTGGCCAGCTGCCTAGATCGTTAATCAGCCAGTTAAGTCAGCTGGCTAACCAGCTAGCTAGGTAGCTAATTCACCTCATTAAGTCCGTTGCCTAGCCAGCTCACTAGCTCATAAAAAAGCTAGTTGTCAGATGGCTAGACAGCTGTCTATCTAGTTATTTCTGCATGTTAAGTCAGCTGGCTAGCTAGTTAGCTAGTTAAGTCAGCTATTTGTCAGCTAGCTAGCTAGTTAAGTCAGCTAGTTAATGCGGTTAGTTAGTTAGCTAGCTAGTTATTTCAGCTATTATAGTCATATGGCTAGCTAGGTAGCTACCTAGTTTAGTCAGCTAGTTGTCAGCTGACTAGCTAGTTATTCAAGCTAGTTAAGTCACCTGGTTACCCAGCTTCCTAGCTGGGTAACTAACTAGTTAATTCAGCTGGTTAGCCAGCTGGCTAGCTAGTTGAGTCACCTAGATAAGTCAGTTCGCTAGTCAGCTGGTTAGCTAGTTAGTTAGGTAGTAAGTCAGCTGGAAAGCCAGCGGATACATAGGTA
>NW_006988342.1:0-331 GCF_000164805.1 Carlito syrichta
CATTTCCTGCTGCACCTGTAACAAATTACTACAAACATAATGGCTTAAAACAATGCAAATTTTTTCTCTTACAGTTCTGGAGGTCAGAAATATAAAATGGGTCTGCAGGGCTGCATTCCTGGAGAGCCAGGGGAAATCTGCTAGCTCCTGGCCCTCCCTCTGCTCTGGAGCATCTTCAAATCCCTCTCTCTGACCTTGGCTTCTGTTGTCACATCTCCTCTGACTCTGACCCTCCTGCCTCCCTCATATAAGGGCCCCTGTGATGACACCCAGAGAAGCCAGGATGATCTTCCCATCTCAAGATCCCAAACTTAACGACATCTGCAAAGTC
>NW_006988343.1:0-474 GCF_000164805.1 Carlito syrichta
CCAGGGCTCTGAGCTTAGAGCTCCAGGAGGGCCACAGTGTGAGAGGGCCAGGGCCCTTCTAGGACTGGGCCTTCAGGAGGGCCCCAGGGTGAGATGGGCTAGTTTCTGGGCTTGGGGCTCCAGGAGGGCTTCAGTCGGGGCCATTCTCAGCCCTGGGCTCTAGGATGGCCCCGAGGTGTGACTGCCAGGGCCCTTCTGGGCCTGGGGCTCCCGGAGGGACCTGGGGGGAGACCTCCAGAGCTTTTCTGGGCACGGGTATCCAGGAGGGCCCCAAGGTGAGAGTTCTGGGGCCCTTCTGTGCTCAGGGCTCCAGAAAGGTCCCGAGATCAGAGGGCCGGGGCTCTGGGCCCATGCTTCCAGGAGGGCCCTGAGTTGAGAGGGCCGGGGCTCTGGGCCGGGACTCTGAGCCGGGGTTCCTGGTGTGCCCTGGAATGAAGGAGCTGGGCCTTTGGGCCCACGGCTCCATGAGGGCCC
>NW_006988344.1:0-711 GCF_000164805.1 Carlito syrichta
AGGCGTAAGAAATAATCCACCTGTGAGTAAATCCCACCAAGAGGGAGGCTGAGGTGGCAGGATCGCTTGAGGCCAGGAGTTCGAGATCGCCCTGGGCAACAGAGAGACCTCATCACTACGAAATATAAAAATAATTTTAACAAATTAGCCAGGTTTTGTGGCACACCTATAAGTCTCAGCTACTTGGGAGGCTGGGAGTTTGAGATCAGTCTGGGTAACAGAGGACCTCATCTCTACTATATATATATATATATAATTAGCTGGACTTGGTGGCACACCTATAAGCTCCAGATATTTGGGAGGCTGAGGTGGGAGGATCACTTGAGCCCAGAATTGCTTAAGCCCAGGAGTTGGAGGCTGCAATAAGTTATGATGGTGCCACTGCACTCCAGCCTGGGCGACAGAGCAAGACCCCATCTCTTAAAAAGTGTGGACATTGCTGATCCTGACTAGGAGACACAATTCCTTTGTGCTTTTAATATGCACAAAAGAGTCTTTTCAAAAATTAAACCATACGCATTCTTGCCATCAGGTGACTTTGGGTGTTGAAATGGTACTCAGCTTTCTTGGTTGAGGACAGCTGGCACCCAGTCTGATGGGGGAGCATTTGTGAGGCTCTGTTTTCCTTCTTGCATCTTCCCCTGAGTGTGGGCCAGGACTGGGCCTCACAAGTCGAGGTGCTGCCAAGAGGGTACCAGTGTCTCATCTATT
>NW_006988345.1:0-368 GCF_000164805.1 Carlito syrichta
CCAATCCAATCCACTCCTTTCCACTCCATTCCATTCTTCTCCTTACCATTCAATTCCTTTTCATTCCATTCCATTCCATACCTCTCTATTCAATTCCATTCCATTCCTCTCCATTCTATTTCATTCCTCTCCATTCCTCTCCATTCCATTACTCTCAATTCTCCATTCCATTGCATTGCTATCTATTCTTTTCCATTCCATTCCTCTCTATCCCATTCCTCTCTATTCCATTCCGTTTGATTACATTCCATTCCTCTCTATTACATTCCTCTCCATTCTATTCCAGTCCATTCCTCTCCATTCAATTCCCGTCCATTCCATTACACTCCATTCATCTCCTTTCATCACCATTCCGTTCAATCCCATTC
>NW_006988346.1:0-317 GCF_000164805.1 Carlito syrichta
TCAGCTGGCTATTCAGCTGGCTAACTAGGTAGCTATGCAGTTAAATCAGCTAGCAGGCTAACTAGTTATGTAACCTAGTTAAGTCAGCTGGCTTGACAGCTGGGTAGCTAGGTACCTAGATAGTTATTTCAGCTGCTTAGCCCACTGGCTAGATAGTTAAGTCACCCAGTAAAATCAGTTCACCTCTCGGCTCACTTGCCAGTCGACTAATTAAGTCAGCAAACTGGATGCCTGCCTAGGCAGCCTACTAGTAAAGACAGCTGACCAAATGGCCGACTAGTCGGCTAAGTTTTCGGCTGACATGTTAGCTCAGCTAA
>NW_006988347.1:0-317 GCF_000164805.1 Carlito syrichta
AATTAAATAAGTGGTTTCTGTACCTTGCTTTCATTTGTCTGTAAATCTTCCCTGCTCACTCTTGGAAATTGGTGTTCTCTGAACCACCACTGGTTCTAAGTGTTTCTGATTCATGAATTGTTGTTTGTCAGTTAAACTCTTCTAAATTTAATTTGCTGAACATTTTCTTTTGACTCTATTTTATTTATAGTTTTTATGCAGATAGATATGTTGGAGAGTTTTACATTTAAGGATATTATTTACAAATAATGCAATTATTTCCTTGTTTCTCACTTGTCTTTTGATATATAGAAAATGTTCAATGGTGTAAAATACAA
>NW_006988347.1:1514-2249 GCF_000164805.1 Carlito syrichta
GTAATGTAACATCTTCACAAGTTCTGAGGATTCTGACATGGACATCTTGAGGGAGAGGCATTATTCTGCCTACTGTACCTTTTGAGATAAAACTTTGCTAACTTTTGAAGTTTTTCATGATTATTCATCTCCAGTTCTTTTTCTACTTAAATGGTTATGATTTATATTTTTCTATTTTCTTTAAAAGATTCTGGTTTTTTAGAATATATATAACTAATATAGTCTTCCAACATTATAAATCTACTCTTAATGTGTGGTCCTTTTTCCTTTCAGATTTTTTTTTTTTTTTTGAGTTGGAGTCTCACTCTGTCACCCAGACTGGAGTGCAGTGGCCACTACAGGCCACCGCAGCCTCGACCCGCTGGGCTCTGGTGATCCTTCCACCTCAGACTTCCAAGTAGACAGAATCACAGGAATGTGCTACCACGCCCGGCTGAATTTTTTCTTTTTTTTTTATTAATTATTATTTTTGATTATGGTTTTGTGTGGTACAGTTAAGGGTTAGGTGTACAATTACTTTTCACTCAGGCACCCTGTTGATAAGAGATGTTTTCCGATCCCCAGACAGATATTTGCTACTGTTAATTCCACCCCCCTCCCCCCCATAGTTTCCCAGTACCGTCAGTCATTTTCTGATACTATTACATAGGATGCACAAGGTTCATTATATGAGTGAGAACATGTGATATTCGGATCTTTGTTTCTGTGAGAGGTCACTCAGTATTATAGACTAAT
>NW_006988348.1:0-313 GCF_000164805.1 Carlito syrichta
CTCCTACATATCTGGGGGTCTGGCTAATGTGCTGTGTTTCTTCACATTTCAGGGTTCCTTCCTTTGCTCCAGACAGGTGATCAGGTACGGCTTCGAGACAGCAAGGCCTGTTTTATTAGAAAAAAGTAATGATCCTTGCTGGGATTCTCCTGTTATGATCCTAGTACTGTGCTCAGGAAAAGAAGACACCATACAAGATTCTAGAAATTGAATCTCAAAATACTGTTTTCCAACAGAACCTTTAAACATTTAAGAAGAATTTTTTTTTTTTTTTGAGTTGGAGTCTCACTCTGTCGCCCAGACTGGAGTACAG
>NW_006988349.1:0-450 GCF_000164805.1 Carlito syrichta
AAGCCTTCTTGCCAGCTGGCTAACAACTTAAGGCACCTAGTTAAGTCAACTGGCTAGACACCTGGCTAGATATGTAGCTGGATAATGAAGTCTGTTGTCTAACCCACTGGTTAGCTAGTTAAGTCACCTAGTAAAGTCAGCTCAATAGCCAGCTGGCTAGCTAGGTAGCTTGATACTTAAGTCAGCTGGCTAGACAGCTGGCTAGCTATACAGCAATGCTGTTAATTCAAATGACTATCAAGCAGGCCAGATATTTAAGCCAGCTACTTCAGTCAGCTGGCTATCCAGCTGTCTAGCTACCTAGATAGCTAGTTAAGTCTACTGGCTAGCCATCTGGCTACAAATTAAGTCAGATAGTTAATCAGTTGGCTAGGCTTCTGACTATCTTACTAGCTAGGCAATTAAGTCTGCTGGCTAGCCAGCTGGCCAGCTAGTTAAGTCAGCTGATTT
>NW_006988350.1:0-396 GCF_000164805.1 Carlito syrichta
GGGCAGGGGGAAGAGCGGGAGGGGGCAGTGGGTCGTGTGGGGCGTGGGCGGTAGATCCGAGGGGGCGGCCGTTGCTCGTGCGGTCGTTCTGAGAAGGGAATCGGATATCCTTGGTCAAATGGGTCGTCAGGTGCCCGCGACCTTTGAGGTGTGGCTTGGAAGCGGCTGTCCTCAGGAGACACCTGTCTGTCTTCCTCCTTGACGGTTCATCGCACCCTCGCAGCTACCCTGTTGGTCATTATCCACATGACATTTTATTTTTATTTTTATTTTTTAGTGCAGGGGATTTCACGAGGGTGGACACCCCAGGGCACAAGCTAGGAGGTTAGAGGGTGAAAGGCGCATCCAGGTAGGCTTGACTCCCTGTTTCTTGTTCGTCCTGGTAGCGAACCTCCC
>NW_006988351.1:0-439 GCF_000164805.1 Carlito syrichta
TATTGAAAAGATTGAATGGAATTTAGGGGAAAGGAATGGAAACAAATGTAATGGATAGAACAGGAAGGAAAGGGAATGCAGAAGAGTGGAATGGAATGGAGAGAAATGCAATGTAATGAAGAGGTAGGGAATGGAGAAGAATGAAATGGAATGGAATGCAATGGAGAGCAAAGAAATGGAATGGAATGGAGAGAAATGGTAATGGTTGGAGTTGAATGGAATGGAACAGATAGTAATGGATTAAAATGGAAAGGGCAGGAATGGAGTGGAATGGAATGGACTGGAACATAATGGAGAATAATGGTATGGAGAGTAATGTCATGGAATGGAGAGGAATGGAATAAAGTGTAATGGCATGGAATGATATGGAATGGAGAGGAATTGAATAGAGAGGAATGGAATAGAAATAAAGGAAAGTTGACGAAAGGAATGGAATGGA
>NW_006988352.1:0-325 GCF_000164805.1 Carlito syrichta
CACTGGATCAAGGTGGCCAGGGTGAGTGGTGGAGACTAGGGGCCTCCGTCTCTTGAGACATGGGCACTGCTTCTCCTCTTGACTTTGACTCCCAGGACAGAGTGGGGGCTGCTCACTCCTACCTGGGCTGCTTCCTTGGGCTGAACCCACATCCTGCTGCTGAGAGTGGCTCTTTGTTCCCGCCCGGTACATCCCTTTGCGGCTCCCTGGGCCACAGCCTCATCCAGGATGGACGTGTCAGCAGAGGGTGACACTGGAGCTGTCAGGTTCAAGCTCTCACCTCAAGCTCATTCTCTCTTTCCCAGGAGTGCCTCAGCCTGGGGAA
>NW_006988353.1:0-930 GCF_000164805.1 Carlito syrichta
ACAACTAAATGTATAAAAAGGGAGCATAACTGAAATTTTTCAAAAAAATATTATATTCATTTCTAAGTCAACACATCCAAAAATTTAGGTAAAATGGAAAAATTTCTAGATAAATGTAAAACACTAAAAGTGCAAGAAAAAAATACTTATATAGAAATAGGATGTCCAGTTATGTAACAAAGAAACTGATCTGGTGTAAAGCAATCTCCTCTACCAAAAAACCACAAGATTCATGTAGGTTTTTTTTTCCCAGAAAAATGTTTAGATTCTTAATAGACTTATCACAAAATCTATGTCAACATATAGAGTTTCTATTAACAGCTTGCTGAGTCTCTCTCTACCATAGTAACAAAAGCAGTGAGGTGACAGTGCAGGAACAAATGGGGCAAAATGTTGACCTCAGAAATAGACTTATGTAAAGTATGTAATTAATGATCATTACATAAACAGAATAAGAATGAACTGTTTGATAGATAGCATTGATAAAATCAGCTCACTATTCGGAGAAAAATAAAATGAGATCCCTACCTCAAATCATATACAAGAATAGACTCTAAGTAGATTAAAAAGATAAATGTACCCATTGAAACTATAAAATTAGAAATTACATTTGTGAACTAAATATGGGAAAATTCCTAATTTCAAAAATAATACACTAAGGCAAAAAGTTCTATCATGGGTAGAATACAAAGAACAATGTTAGCAGGCAGAAAACAGGCTGGAAAAGTGTAATTGCAATGTCTAAAACTGACCCGGAGGATGATTTGAATATATAAGGCAATAGACGATGCTTTTGAATGGCATTTCACGTGTCTTACTCTTTTTTGTGTTGTCATAAAAGATACCTGAGGTTGACTAACTTAAATAAAGGATGTTTATTTGGGTCCCAGTTTTGTAGGCTGCATACAAAAGCAGGTATCAACATCTGCT
>NW_006988354.1:0-456 GCF_000164805.1 Carlito syrichta
ATTGTTCACAATAGCAAGATCATGGAACCAACCATGCTGTCCTTCAAAAGAGGACTGGATTATTCCAATTTATAAGGCCTACATGGTATAGAAAGAACTCAAAGGCTGGGTGTAGTGGCTCACATCTGTAATCTCAGCACATTGAGAGACTGAGGTGAGAGGATTACCTGAGCCCAGGAGTTTGAGACTGGTCTTAAAAAAATTATCCAGCTGTGGTGGTGCATGCCTGTAGTCTCAGCTACTCGGCAAGCTGAGGTGGAAGGATCACCTGAGCACAAGAGGTTGAGGCCGCCATCAGCTGTGATTATGCCACTGCACTCCAGCCTGAGCAGCAGAGTGAAGCCCCAACTTCCCAAAAGAGAAAGAGAAAGAAGGAAAGAAAGAAAGAAAGAAAGAAAGAAAGAAAGAAAGAAAGAAAGAAAGAAAGAAAGAAAGAAAGAAAGAAAGAAAAAGAAA
>NW_006988355.1:0-381 GCF_000164805.1 Carlito syrichta
CCTCAGTGACCGTGCCTCTGCTTGGATTGATGCCAAGTCATTCATCTTAATAAATGCCACCGTGACTAAACCTACTCTGTGATGGTGTCTCAATCTCTGACTTTCAAAAATAATGAGTGCCACAGTGACTAGCACTCCTCTATGATGGGTGTCCTAGTAACTAGACCTAGTAACTACCATAATTGGTGCCCCAGTAAAGTTCTCGTCTGTAATGGATAACTCTGTATCTGGACCTCCTTCATATTGGGTACAACACTGACTGACTCTCCTGTGACATCAAAGTCCCAGTGATTAGATCTTTTCTGTTATGGGTGCTCCATTGATCAGACCTCCTTAGTGACTGGTGTCCCAGTGACTGTCACTTCTCCAATTGCATTCCCC
>NW_006988356.1:0-988 GCF_000164805.1 Carlito syrichta
AAGAAGAGCCATCTAATATAAGATTAAAATAATAATAAATCAGCTAGACAAGCATCATTAGGCAGAGAAACAGGTCATGAAAAAAAATAGATGTAAGAAAAAAATGTGGTTGTTTATGTAGTTTGGTATTGTTATTAGGTAAAGCTCTAGCAGAAAAAGGTCGGAGATGAGGCTGAAAAAAAAACATAAAGATATTTGTATATCATATTGTTAAAGGTTTGAAATTTACTCTTCCAAGTAATAAAGATCCTTGGTAAGGTCCTATTTTTGAATACATCCCTCTAATTGCATTACAGAGGATAAATTTGGGAATGGGAATGAAAAACAGAGGTGGAGAAAAATCTGTCACGGAATGCTCTCTATGCAAAGAAACTCCTTAGCCAGTACTAGGGTACTGATAGTATTGATTAAAAAAAAAAAGGATAGATTCAAAAATTATTTGAGGTAAATTCAACAGAACTTGATAATTAATTGTAGGAGTTGAAGAATATGGAAAAAACAAGAAAGCCTAGTAAGTTTTATTCTTTTGAGTTAATGGTCCACTAACAGAGAGAAAATATGATAAAATGTACAGGTTTCAATAAGGGAAGAGTTTGATTTTTGACTTTTTTTTTTGAGTTGGAGTCTCACTCTGTCTCCCAGACTGGAGTGCAGTGGCTACTCCCGGACACCACAGCCTTGACCTGCTGGGCTCTGGCGATCCTTCTGCCTCAGCCTTCCAAGTAGCCATAATGACAGGCATGTGCTACCATACCCAACTGATTTTTTGATTTATTGTAGGCAAATTATGTATTAGTAGTACTATGAATCCTCACAAGAACAATCCTATGCAAAATATTATCATCCCTATTTCACAGATAAAGAAACTCAGAGAACTCATACATACCCAGGTTGATTTAGTAGCCTTCAGATTTTTCAATAGTAAGTAAAATAGGAGTTATAGTATTTGCATCATAGGCACATCATAAGGATCATATTATGAGAAAAT
>NW_006988357.1:0-4726 GCF_000164805.1 Carlito syrichta
TGTATGTAGATATGTACATATATAAATATACATATATGTGCATGTATGTGTGTTCTTAAAATTGAGAACCTGGGACAAAATTAGACAACATATAAGTATAGTAACAGAAAAGGAAATGCAAAAGGCCCTTAACTATATGAAAATATCTTCTGTCTCACTAATAATGATATAAATTAACAAGATGTATTATTTCTCACCTACATGACTGCAAATATGCAAAAGTTTGACAATGTACTCTGTTGGTTTGATTGGAGAAAACAAGTTATTTCAGGTATCACTGGTGAAACTTCATCTTCTGAAGAGAGCATATTGGCCACATTAAACAAAGTCAGGGATGTACTTATATGTTTGACCTTCCAGGACAGTAATACAAAAATATTCACCCACTAGGGTGAGATAATATTTTCACAAATTTGTTTGCAAAGGCCTTATTTGAGGTATCAAGAGATAGCTAAATCCGTTTTGATAATTGGCCTAAACAGCTTTCTCTGTTAAAATCATGCAAAATCACTCATATGTCTTTGGAATGTGAAACAACGCTAACTGTGATCTAGAAATACTTTCAGTCCCACTTCTGAATTCCAACCCCCAGTCCTGCCTACCCCCACATAAGAGAACCACTTTAATTACTGGTGTCTTCCGTACACTTCCAAATCATTACATCACACACGATCACCTTTGTAATTATGAGTGTGAGGAAAGCAAGCCTGAACTTTGTACTCTTTCTGATTTTCCTCTCGCCATTCCTACATCCCAGCCACTGGAAGGCAGATTCTTTCTGATCCTTGAGTATGTCCAAAATGGCCTTTGAATTACATTTAAATATTTTTAAGAGACAAGGTCCCCCTATGTTGCCTAAGTTGGAGTGCAGATGCACCCTGCAAATTTACTTCCTGTGCTCAACCAATCCTTCAGCACCCTCATGTGTCACTGCACTCGCTCTGAATTACATTTTCTTTCCTGCTTAATAGGTATTCAGTCCCTCTTCTCTAGAAAGACTGGCTGAAACATCTGGTTGAGGGAGATGGTGAGATGGAGATTATATTATTTATTGTTTTCCTATTTTAATTGCATTGCACTCACTTTGAGAAATATAATACCAATTACTACAGCTATCATCAAGAGGGTAAAGAGTACTTCCAACCTTTATCTAGTGTATGAATGACAAGGTTGAAAGGACAGACAGAGGAAACAAACAGCTAAGGGCTTATTGTTTGATTTTTCTACCTAGGTCCCAAGATAAGACTTCAATCCTTGATCACTAAGGTAATGTTCTTTTACTTGTATCTATCACAAAAGTTGACATGGCAACTTTCACCCCAGAACAATTGAGATGTTTGTAATCTAAAAAATTTTGACTTCTGTAAATGTCGCAAAGATCCAAACTTACACGTTCATCTAAATATTCTTTTCTGCCTGTTACTTTGAAATGAAGAGGATAAGGCGTTCTCGCAATAGTAAGCAGAAATAGTGGGTCCATTCAACAAGTAGACCTACTGTAATCATCATAATCCTTGTTGGACTGATGGAAGATTATTGCATACATGGTGTTTTTATGCTTTAGAAATTTCAGAAAGGGCTTAACAAGTACTGGCAACCTGGTAAAGACAAAAAGTCCTTCCTGGTATAAACTAAGTGGTTCACGATATATGTCCAGGGGTCCTTACTCTAGTATTTGTAGGTGAAAGGCACTATATCTTGTTTTTTATTGTTGTAAGAATGAGGCCTGTGTTTCTGATATTTCATGTTATTTTCCAACAAAAAATAGATACAGGTTTTTACTGTAACGGTAAAGGGACCTAGCTATATAAAGAAAATTGAACTTTTCAAAAACTTTCATCGAGCTAATATGATCTGGCAACAGAATGTAAATCTTACTAGATGTTTGCCTTTTTAATTGATTTGACAGCACATCAGTATATCCCACAAGGACTATTTTTACTTGATTGTGAAAGTACATTATCAATGTGCCTTAGGGCACGTATGTGATCATGCAAGATCTTAATATATTAAGAAGGGATACACCTGTTTTTTAAAAATGCATTTGCGACAGTTTCAAACTTCCAGAATATGTTTTCTCTAAACTCCACAAACACCGATTCTGAAGTATTCCTAAATGGGTCTAATTTGAATCTATAAAAAGTACAGAAATGACATTATTACCACTGTTTTTATAATCTTTTAGATAGTGTAATTATCGTACTACTTATTTTTCACATTGATGATAACATGCTTTACTCCAGATGAAGGGGAATTTTATTTTTTCTCATTTTGCATAGTAGGTTTATTTCATTATGATTGAAAATGTTTGCAACATTAATACTTATAACAAAATAATAGTGTGTTCAAGATGCCTAGAAACATTAAAAATGTTTAAAAATACATTGATCTATGATTCCCACCTTTTTGGAATCACTCCACATGTTGCAGACGATACACTAAAAATGTTGCCTCGGAATGACAAGTTTATTTGTCCTCAGATGGGAATGCCCACTTCTCATGATAACTGCATAATTCTCTTAAATTATGTAGAGTCATTGAGACTCTTGATTATTTATCTACCTAACAACTTAACGTATATCAAAACAAAATAGACAACTTTTTTCTGCTTTCAAACTACATAAAATAAGCAAAACTATGGCCATGCCATGATGGAATTATTGTTGCGTGCCTTATATCCTGTATCCTCAAGTCCACTTCCTATTAGTTGTACTTCACTCAAATATGAGTAGTCTTTCTAGGGTACAAGAAAACGCTAGTATTTTAGTGCATGCTTACTAACAGTAAAACAGCATAAACTTCATTAGTTTACTTTACAGAGTATAATTAAAGATATTAAAGTTCCATTTAATTTATGATAACTGCATGCTATGTTGATGAGTTCTTTAAATTTTCAATTTTAAAAATGCAAAAAAGTTTGCAAAAGCAAATATTTTCTAAATCATTCTACGTGTAAGGAAACAAATGTTTTAAAAATGTCTATGTCAAGGTTAGAGAAGATTTATATGATATAAGCATAATACTCATTTGAAACATAAAGACACACTTTATAAATATGGGATAGTGGGGCTGTCATTTTCGTATTACATGAAAGAAACAGTTGTTCGTACTTTCATAAATCTGTGCTTACCAATATAGAAAGTAGTAAACTTAAAAAAAATGTATTTAAACTCTACCTTAAATTAGTGACAATAAAACTGAAGAGGTCAAGCATAGGGAGGATTCTAAATCTCAAAAAAGAACATACACGCACGTTTATATGCAATTGAGGAAATCAGGGTTAACAAAACTGATATAAAAATTGTGAGTAATTAAATAGAACACAAGAATAGATAGGAGATGACAAAAATAAAATTGGTAAAAGGTAAAAAGTTTTATTTCCAGTACAATTAACAAATTCAGTGAACCATGAAGAAATACATAATTTTGCTGAACACACTAGAAGTTACCTCCAGGTCGTAAAGACACAGTTGGTACAGGTTAAAGATCATATGCATAGAGTTTTGTTTAATAAGGAGACTTATAAAACTAATACTTCAATATACTTGAGCTTCAGATGAGGTCCATTAAAAGTTGAAAATAAAAGCAGAATATTTGGAGTATCCAAGTCCTTGACTCGAGAGGCACATGTGCAAGATGGATGCAAAGAGTCATAGCAAATCTCATGGGCTAGACTCATATTTAAAATTACCTGCCACAATTCTTATTCAAATGAAAAGCCACATCTATTGCCCCTGGAGAATTTGAGGGAAATAGGGATGAGAAAACATGCTCTGCTCTGTACTTTGTGCCCTACTTACGGTTATCCCAGTCCATGAGAAAGATTTCAGTAACTCCATTGTCTAGTAGTAATTATGGGAACTCCTTCAGAAACATGCTGATTGTATGATTATTGGTGTCAGATAAGATAGACAACCGCTCACTCCATACACAGAAATCACATGGATCAGGTTATGAGCTGGGTAGCAGGCAAAGAAATTTTAAAAGCTTGAAGGTCGTGGCTCACTGCTTAACAAAGTAAACATTTTAAAAATTAAAAAACAAAAGAGACAAAGCAAAAAGCTTTGACACTTGGACACCTTGACACTTGGACAATTGGACTAAAGTTGAAGTTTTCACACACAAAGATGACACAGAAGTTATGGCCTGCACTAAACTCATATACAAAAGTGAATCTGGACATGGAATAGTAAGTGAGGCAGCTTTCCTTATTTCAGGGAAGAGGGCTCAGCCCGTGTCAGGGTATTCAGGGTATCCAATGGTAGATAGATTCTCCTAAGTAAAAAGGAGACACTCTATGTACTGTGTTATCAGCCTGGCTTTACAAAGCCTTTACAGTTTTGTCAACTTTTAACTTCTCTCAACTACCGCATAAAACAAGGCATTCGAAACTGAAACAAAAATAAAGAATAAGACATGAAAACTGGAAACTTTCAAATAGAATACAGGGGTCCTCCAAAAGGCAAGTCATTTAAATATTTTCATCAAATGAAATTAGGACACAAGGCTAGCTTCTGTTCCTCCTTTCTCGGTTACACTGACATGTTTGAGGAAACAGACTTTGCTCCTCATTCTATGTATCCACCATGGAAAATGGATCACAGGAAAAAGAAAAAGATTCCACTCCGTGTGAGTTCCCCAGTGGTTAAAGATTCTCAGCAGTGTGCTCCTAGTCACACCCAGGAAAGGGTAGGACTAGGATTGATCTGCATATCATATCAACCCT
>NW_006988358.1:0-697 GCF_000164805.1 Carlito syrichta
CTTGAATTGAACTCTTGGGATCCAGAAGTTCCTGGTCTCAGCCTCCCTAAGGCACAGCCAGAATGACTGCCAATCCACCATCTTTCAGGAACTCTATGCCAAAGGCTGGGGCCTCCTTCTGAAATGATCTCTGTCTGTTCACAATGATCCCAACTCCATACACAAATGAATGTTCTTTTTTTCCCTTTTACCATTTTTTCTTTGAGTCAGACTCTCACTCCATCGGCCAGGCTGGAGGGCAGTGTCTCGGTCCCAGCCACCACAGCCTTGGCCTGTCAGACTCTGGCTAACCTTGCAAGGCCTTCAGAGGAACCAGAACAAGAAGTGGACATCACCACACACAGCTCATGTGGGATGAATGATAGAGACGAGGTCTCCCCGAGGTGCCCGGGTGGGTCTCAGCCGGTGGGCATGGGCCAGCCATTGGAATCTGCCTCCCAAAGGGCTGGGATGATTAGACTGAGTCCTGAGCCTGGCCACGAACTTTCATCAAAAATGAACCAGAAGGCCTAGTGTGGTAGCCCAGGCCTGAAATCCTAGTGCTCTGGGAGGCTGAGGTGGGAGGATGATTGGAGACCAGGAGCCCAAGCCAGCTTGACCCACACAGGGAGACCCATCTAGGCACGGTGGGGTCGAGGTGCCAGTCATGCTGGCAACTTCGGAGGCTTAGCGGGAGGATCACAGGAGCCCGTGATTT
>NW_006988359.1:0-310 GCF_000164805.1 Carlito syrichta
AAGAAAGAAAGAAAGAAAGAAAGAAAGAAAGAAAGAAAGAAAAAAGAAAGAAAAAGAAAGGAAGAAAGAAAGGAAGGAAGGAAGGAAGGAAGGAAGGAAGGAAGGAAGGAAGGAAGAAAGAAAGGAAGGAAGGATGGAAGGAAGGAAGAAAGGAAAGAAAGAATCTATTCTCCTGTAAACCTTCTGCCTTCAGTCCTTGCCCCCACGCCTCCCTTACATGTGACAGTCCTCCAAGCTCAGCACCTTCCAGACAGAACCCCCCACAATGGCTGCCCCCACTTTGGTGCAGGAGTTCCTAAGGCTCCCTGGC
>NW_006988360.1:0-783 GCF_000164805.1 Carlito syrichta
AATCTGAACTGTCCTTCACAGCAGATCAAGGGCAATTGACTCTAACTGCAAACTATTTTACCAGCTTGAAAAGAAAACTAGAAATCCGACCTGAAAGGACATTGAACTTAAACGAAAGGTCTCAGAGTGTGCTTCATTGATTCTATCAGTTTAATGACTTAATTCTATTCCTACTGTATTGTTCCCTTTTTTCTTTTTTCCTCTTCCTTTTCTTCTCTTTCCTTCTCTCTGTAAACCATATCTTTGTATAGAGGAACAGCACATTAACAAGGTGGTTGGTTAGCTTGTATATTAGCATCACTATATGTTTTATTTTTGTTTGTATGAGAGGTGGTTTGACTGTAGCTGTGGTCTATTGTTTTTATCTGTTTCAGTATAGGCCTCTCTCTCTATTTGTTGGCACACTCGTTTGTTTCCCCCCTTACTCCTCTATCTCTCCACTCCCCTCTTCAACCCACTATCTGCTCCATTCTCTCCCCTCTGCTAACCACATTTTATTTCAGGGAGTAAACCTACAGCCCCACTGCACGGACAGATTCCAGGACAGTGGGAAGTGGGTTCCACATTATCCACACGCCTGTCAGGGAATACCAGGACCTGCAGACAAATTTTGAATCACAGCTCTCCCCTTAAATACATCTCAAAATTACAAAAGGGACCACCTCCAACCTACAGTGTAACTTCAGAATTGAACAAAGTAAGAGGACATACATAAAGAATAAGGACTGAACAAACAGAAGTAAAACCAATCCCTTTACCCCTGAATAACAGAATTAAAGAAGA
>NW_006988361.1:0-1389 GCF_000164805.1 Carlito syrichta
CCAACAGACTTAAATAGCTAGCGACCTACCAATCCAGCTGCCTAGCCAGCTGACTTAACTATCTGACATAACTAGCTAGCTAGCTGGCTAGCTAGCTGACTTAACTAGCTAGCTACCTACCTAGCCAGTTGGCTAGCCAGCTGACTTAATTAGATGACTTAACTAGCTAGCCAGCTGGCAAGCCAGCTGACTTAACTAGCTAAATACCTACATAGCTAGCTGGCTAGCCAGCTGACTTAACTAGCTGACTTAATGGGCTAGCCAGCTGAATTAACTAGCTAGCAACCTAAATATCTAGCTGGCTAGCCAGCTGTCTTAGCTAACTGACTTAACTAGCTAACCAGCTGTTTAGCCAGCTGACTTATCTAGCTACCTACCTAGCTAGCTAGCTGGCTAGCGAGCTGACTTAACTAGCCGACTTAACTAGCTAGCTAGCTGACTTAGCTTGCTGACTTAACTAGCTTTCTACCTAGCTAGCCAACTGACTTAACTGGCTGACTTAACTAGCTAGCTACCTAGCTAGCCAGCTGACTTACATAGTTAGCTAATTAGCTAGCTGCCTCGTTAATCAGATGACTTAAGAAGTTAATTACCTAGCTAGCTAGCTGACTTAACCAGCTAGCGAATGAGTTAGCTTACTCATTAGCTAACGTGCTAGCTAACTGACTTAATTAGCTGACAACTCATTAGCTAACGAGCTAGCTAGCTGACTCAACCAGTTGACTTAACTCATTAGCTAACTAGCTAGTTAGCTGACTCAGCCAGCTGACTTAACTCTTTAGCTTACGAGCTAGCTAGTTGACTTAAGCAGCTGACTTAACTCGTTAGCTAACTAGCTAGCCAGCTGAGTTAACCAGCTGACTTAACTCGTTAGCTAACTAGCTAGCCAGCTGAGTTAACCAGCTGACTTAACTCGTTAGCTAACTAGCTAGCTAGTTGACATAACCAGCTGACTTTAGTCGTTAGGTAAGTAGCTAGCCAGCTGGCTTAAACAGCTGACTTAGCTAGTTAGCTAACTAGCTAGCTAACTGACTTAACCAGCTGACTTAGATAGCTGACCTAACTAGATAGCTAGCTGACTTAGCTACCTGACTTAACTAGTTTGCTAGCTGACATAAGTAGTTGACTTTACTAGCTGACTTAACTACTTAGCTAGCTGACTTAGCTAGCTAGCTGACTAGTTATCCAGCTGACTTAGCTAACTGACTTAACTCCCTAGCTGATGACCTAGACAGCTGACTTTGTCAGCTGACTTAACTTATTAGCTGACGAGCTAGCCAACTGACTTTGCCAGGGACTTAACTGGTTAGCTGAGGAGACAGCCATCTGACTCAATCACCTGACTTAACTTGTTAGCTGAGGATACAGCCAGCTGACTCAACCAGCTGA
>NW_006988362.1:0-496 GCF_000164805.1 Carlito syrichta
GATCATCAGGACAAAAAATGGGCACCAAGATCCGGAACTTCAATGTGACTCTTGACTAAATGGACTTAGATGATACCTACAGAACACTCCACCCAACGACCACAGAATACACATTCTACTCATCACCACATGGAACGTTCTAAGATCCACCACACAGCTGGGCTTGGTTGCTCAGCCTGTAATCCTGCGACTTTGGGAGGCTGAGGTGAGTGGATTGCCCGAGCCCGTGGGTTCGAAACCCGCCTGGGCAGCAAGACCTCCTCTCTACAATAAATAAAAAAATCAGCTGGGCATGGCAGTGCATGCCTGTAATTTAGGCTACTCAGAAAGCTGAGGTGGAAGGGTCACTGGAGCCCAGCAGGTCGAGTCTGCGGTGGCTGGCAGTGACCACTGCACTACAGTCTGGGAGACAGAGTGAAACTCCAACTCAAAAAAAGATCCACCACAACTGGCCATGAATTAGGCATAAACAAATTTCAAAAGATTGAAATTTTGA
>NW_006988363.1:0-2232 GCF_000164805.1 Carlito syrichta
GTTTTTTCTAGGTCTGAGAAGAATGTTGTTGGTAATTTAATGGGTATTGCATTGAATTTGTAGATTGCCTTAGGTAAGATGGACATCTTCATATACTAATTCTGGGAATTTATAATAGCAAGCTTATTATAGCAAGGCGGTTACTTTTGTAAAAGTCTTTGTTCCCTGCAGGTTTACATAGCCACTGCATGTAAATTATCACTGAGATAAAAACCGGTGATAAAGCCCACCTAGAGAGGAGCTGGCTCCTCTGAGTCTGCTGCCACCTTGTAGGAATGTTTGAAAGAGGCTTATCGCTTTATCGTTTACATCCCGTTGTAAAAGCATAAGTTAGCCTGCTAGTTTGGGGCTGACAATGCTTAACCCACGAATTCTAAATACAAACACTGCTTAAAACCTGACATATGCTTAATTCTACGGGGTCTGAGGTAGGATTTAAAGTACTAAGATTTCATAAAATACATGAAGTAGGAATACACAAAATATATAGTAAACATGAGGTGGGGATATAAGAAATATAGTGAACTAAATGCTACTTTTACAGCAAATAAGTTTCTTGGTTTCTTGGGTCTCTCAATAGCATGCTCTTAACCTAAATCTATTGTTGTCTTCTCACCCTGTAGCAATAAATATTGTGCTCCTTGAAGTCTGATAAACACTTGTGATCAGGAGCTAACATTTCCATGCTAAGAAGACCCCCAACTTCAGACATGGGGGTTTCGAAGGATGCAAGCACATAACAGAGTTTAGTAAAAGTTCTTTCTCACTCTTCAAATTTGCCCATTTTCTTTTTTTCACCTCAGTTTCTCCCTTATTTTAAATGGAAAACCTACCATTACATAGAGATCCCAAACTTTTCAAAATCTTTACTTATTTTTTATTTTTTTGAGTTGGGGGTTGCACTCTGTTGCCCTGGCTAGAGTGCGGTGGCACAATCACAGCCCACTGCAGCCTTGATCTCCTGGGCTTGGGCAATCCTTCTGCCCTAGCCTCTCGAGTAGATGAAACTACAATCCTGTGCTGCCATGCCCAACTACTTTTTATTTATTTATTTATGTTTGAGAAATGAGATCTCATCTGTGTTACTTAGGCTGGTCTCGAACTCCTGGACTCAAACAGTCCTCCCGCTTTGGTCTCCCAAAATGCTGGGGTTTTAGGCATGCCCAGTCTCAAAATCTTTTCTTTTTTTTTTTGATTAGAAAACAGTTTATTTTAAAAGTAAATTAGAGAGAGAGAGAGAAAGAAAAGATTCACCTCCCTAAGGTGTGTTTATTAAAGGGATAAAAGGGATGTTTAGTAAATCTTTAGCAAAGGGATATGGCATTCTAAGCCATCAGAATAACTTTCAAAGATTAGAGCATCAATTTTTCTTTTGAAAAGAGTGGCGAAAATTAAAATGAATGCTAGACTTCTTTTAAGAAACAACTTGGCTGGGTGCGGTGGCTCAACCCGTAATCCCAGTACTTTGGTGAGAGGATTGCCTGAGTCCGGAGGTTCAAGACCAACCTGGGCAACTTGGTGAGATCTTGTCCCTACAATAAATCACAAAAACTGGCCAGGCATGATGGCATGCATCTGTAGTTCTAGCTACTTGGAAGCCTGAGGTGGAAGGATCACCTGAGCCAGCAGGTCGAGGCTGCGATGGCTGTGAGTCTGCCACTGTGCTCCAGCCTAGGCAACAAGAGTGAGAATCTGACTCAAAAAAAAAAAAAGAAAAAAGAAACAACTTTTTTGTTTTTGTTTCTTTAATAGATGTTTAAAGTTTTGCTATACAGCTGTATACATTTTAATTCATGTCCATATTAATTTAACCACCACCATTTTAAGAATACAGACCAGTTCTATCATCCTCACAAAACTTCCTTGGGTTACCCCCATCCCAATCTCTGGTAACCTCTGACCTGTTCTCTGTTGCTCTAGTTTTGTTTTTTCCATATTGTCATATAAATAGAATCATACTATATGTGGCTTTTAAAAATAATAATGGCTTTTTTGAGATGTAACTCATGTACCATATAACTCACTCATTTATTTTTATTTTATTTTTTATTTATTTTTTGAGTTGGAGTCTCACTCTGTCGCCCAGACTGGAGTGCAGTGGCTGCTGCCAGCCACCACAGCCTTGACCTGCTGGGCTCTGGTGATCCTTCTGCCTCAGCCTTCCAAGCAGCCAGAACTACAGGCGTGTGCTACCATGCCTTGCTAGTTTTTGATTTTGTAGAGACAAGGTCT
>NW_006988364.1:0-867 GCF_000164805.1 Carlito syrichta
GAGAACATATGGAAATCTCTTCTTTGTTTCTTTGATAAATCACTGAAAATGACCTACCGTATATCCATCAAACGTTCTGCAAAATTCTTCTATCTGTCCTTTTTTATGGCTGCATAATATTTCACTGTGTATATACCACATTTATTTTATCCATTCCAACTTTGATGGGCAACGTTGTGTGTACTATGTATTTTGCAACTGTGATTAGAGCTGCAAAAAACATACTTGCGCAGGTATCTTTTCACTAAAATGACTTGAATTACTCCAGGTATATTCTCTTCAAGGGAATTACTGAGTCTCATGGTAGGTCAATATCTTGTCCCTTTAGAAACCACCACACATTTTCCAAAGGTGTTGCTCTACTTTTCAGTTCATGTGCAGTGTAGAGGAACTTATTGTTTCCCAAACCCCTACCAGCCTCTGTTATTGTTTGTTTTATTAATCATGGCCAGCCTTACAGGGAGTATGGTGTATTTCAAAGTAGTCTCATTTGCATTTCTTTGAGGATGTGTGAGGGTGAGCAATTTTCATGTGTCTGCTGGCTGCCAGTATCTCTTCTTATGAAAAGTGGCCAATGACGTATTTTGCACACTTTTCAAAGGGAATATTTTTCTGATATTTCTGAGTGTTTGAGTTTCTTGTAGATCAGAGATGTTATGTTTTTTACAAATGTATAGGTGGAGAATCCTTTTCCATTTCTGTTGGTTGTATCCCTGCTCCTCTGATGGTTTCTTTTCTTTTGCAGAAGTATATTAATTTGATGAGATCCCACTTGTCTAAATTACGTTTTATCGCATGGGTATTTAGGGTTCTGAAGAGGAATTAGTTTCCGGTTCCAGTTTCTATAATGGTGTATTCCGCGTTTTC
>NW_006988365.1:0-832 GCF_000164805.1 Carlito syrichta
ATTCTCAATATTTTATTTTATTTTATTTTATTTTATTTTATTTTATTTTATTTTATTTTATTTTATTTTAAGATGGAGTCTCACTCTGTCACCCAGACTGGAGTGCAGTGGCCGCTCCCGGCCACCACAGCCTTGACCTGCTGGGCTCTGGCGATCCTTCCGCTAATTTTTAGCCTTCCCAGTATGTGTACAGAGGTATTTCACTGTGGTTTTAATTTGCATTATCTTAGTGGAAAACAGTGTTCAGCATCTTTTTCATGGGCTTATTTGCTATCCATATATCCTCATTGGTGAAGTGTCTATTCAAGTTTTTGTCCTTTTTAAAAATATAATTATTAGTCTTCCTAATGAGTTTTGAGAGTTATATATTTTTAAATACAAATCTTTTGTCAAATATAAGATTTGCAAACATTTCTCTCAGTCTAGAGCTTGTCTTATTCTCTTAACAAAGTCTTTCTGTTTTAAGCAAAATGTTTAAATCTTATCAAAATATGTCTCTTTATGTACATACCTTTATGTTATAGTTGTCTTGTATATTACACCTAGATACATTGAAACTCCAAAGACAATGTTGTAATTTTTGCTTTTAAATATAAAACATGGAAAACAAACAAACAAAATGCAAGGAGAAGAATATTCTCTTATACTTACCCAGATATTTATCACTTCTATTTTCTCTTCATTCTTGACGATCCAAATGTCCTTCTGTTTCTGTTTTACTTTTGTCTTGTTTTGTTTTTACCCAACAACTCCTTTTAGCATTCTTTTAGAGTGAGTTTGCTTATATACTTTTTTTGGTCTCAGAAAGCTTTATTTTATCTTTAGTCCCAAA
>NW_006988366.1:0-1406 GCF_000164805.1 Carlito syrichta
CCAAACCTATAATGCAAAGGCAGTGGGAAGTAGGTTCCAGGGGGCCTACACTCCTGTTGGTGGATACTGAGATCAGCAGATACATTTTGAATCACAGCTTCTTCCTCAATTAAATCTCAAAACTGCAAAAAGTACAGACCCAACCCACAATCCAGCTTCAGAATTGAACAAAGCCAGAAGATCTATCTAAAGAAGAATAGGAGACTGAACAAACAGAAGTAAAAGCTACCCCTCCATTCCTCAACCACAGAATTAAAGAAGAGAGAAAAAGGAGGTGGGGAGAAAAATCTACACTAATGAAGAAAAACCAAAAAAAATGGGTCTCGCACAGACTTCTGGGAGGTCAGACACTGAGAATACAGACTTGGGAATGCAAACAATGAAGAGCCCCCAGAATGACTGGTCTCAAGTCACAAACCCAGATAACAAGACCTTAATAGAAAGAGTAAATAGAATTGAAGAGAGACAAGAGGAAAGATTGAAGGAGTTGAAAACTGAGATAATAACAGTCAATAATACAGTGAATGAAATAAATAACAAACTGATAAGCATGGAAAGCAGAATTAACCAAACAGAATAAAGAATCTCAGAGCTTGAGGACCAAAATACGGAAATAACCCAAACTGTCAAAAACAAAGAAAAGAACCAGGCTTGGTGGCTCAGCCTGTAATCCCACACCTTTGGGAGGCTAAGGTGCGTGGATTGCCTGAGCCCACGGGTTCGAGACCTGCCTGGGCAGCGAGACCTCATCTCTACAATAAATCAAAAAACAAGCCAGGTATGGTAACGCATGTCTGTAATTCCGGCTACTTGGAAGGCTGAGGCAGAGGATCGCCAGAGCCCAGCAGGTCAAGGCTGTGGTGGCTGTGAGCGTCCACTGCACTCCAGTCTGGGTGACAGGGTAAGACTCCAACTCAAAAAAAAAAAAAAACCAAAGAAAAGAAGTTTTTAAGAATAAAACCTTCCAGAGATGAACAATTATTTCAAGAGGCCTAATCTAAGAGTAATTGGATTTCCTGAGGCAGCAAGAGAGATAGAGACCACCCTGGAGCAATCATTCCATGAAATTATTCAAGAAAACTTCCCTCATCTCATCAATGACACACCCACTCAAACACAAGAGATTCAGAGAACCCCTAAAAGACAACAAATGTAAAGACCAACTCCAAGACACATAGTAATTCACCTACACAAAGTAGTATAAAAGAAAAAACACTAAAGGCAGCAAGAGAAAAAGATCAGACTACCTACTGAGGAAGACAAATTAGAATAGTCCTAGATTTATTTACAGAAACCCTTCAGGCTAGGAGAGCTTGGAGCCCAGTCTTCAGAGTTCACATAGATAAACAATTTCAACCAAGAATTACTTACCCAGCTACATTCAATCCCTAAGAGCTTATCAGCTC
>NW_006988367.1:0-832 GCF_000164805.1 Carlito syrichta
CAGAGTTTCTGACACTCTAGGCTTTGTACACTACTCAGGCCATCTCCTGTGTCTGAGAAAGCACCTTGAGAAGCATTCAGGAGTGTGCAGATGTACTTGGGGGATCGACGAGTGTGTTATGAGCCTACAGTGCCAGAAGGGGTCTCAGATAGGTGTCCCCGGGATCTAAGGCAGATGTCACTGGGACATCCACAGTCACCCCACACTTTGGCCCCACAAGAACCCAGGTTCCCTGCCTCTCTCTTTTCCAAATGTTCTTCTCCAGAATTCATTTATTATGGAACCCAGCACTCGTACCCCACCCCACCCCCAGGTTACTCACCTCCACTCCCTAAAATCAAACAACAAGGTCTGTTCATTATGAATTTCAGTATGATTTCCATGTTGATTTCCAAAATGAGTTCAGCCCCAAGTGATAAGCCACGGGCAGGTGTATTCAAAGAGGATATCCTAGCAGCAGACACTTGTGTGAGGGAAATTAGAAAACTTGTACTAAGGGTCAGAGTCAGGGTCAGGCACAGAAATGGAAGACAGTCATCTGGGATAACCACTTTGTTTCTCACAGTTTCTCAGGCTGTGGCCCTGACCTTGATCTCCCCCTAATCTCCCCCACACCGGGGATCCCCCCTGTGTAAGATTTCTGTTCAATAAAAATAAACAAATAAAGCTAAATTGGACAGTTACCTGTGAACACATTAATATTCAGACAGTTGCCAGTCATATCGATGGGGAAATGTTATTGACTTGAGACTTTGTCAATTCTACTATTAGAAGTGCCTTTTCATATTTTTAAATTAATAAACCATGGAATAACTTATGCCCATAATGATTT
>NW_006988368.1:0-3299 GCF_000164805.1 Carlito syrichta
AAATTATGATGTCTGTCCCCTAGCTTTGACAAGAAAATCATTTCACTATGACAGGATTGCTTCTCAGTCTACAGTTAGTCTGTCCTGTCTGTGTCTTTGATAAAATGTCATTTCTATTCTCTTATAAGATCCACTGGCTAGCATGCTGTATGATTCACAGATGGTAGAGTTAGAAAAAGATAACAAGGATTTATTGTTCTTTCAGAAAAGAAATAAAGCAATAGTTTTGGAGAAAGTACAAGGTGAAAGAAAGCACGATACCCTCTCTGGTTTTTCACCACTCCAAAACAATTTAGGGGTTGGTCACATATAACACCATTAGTTTTATAGTAATTCATTGAATCGTTGGTTTTGTAATGGGGATCTTGCATTTAAACCGCTTGAGCCTCTCTCTTGAAATCTGGTATAATTTTTTGGGTGAATGATTGGAATTAAAATATTTGCGACATAGTCACTTGTCCTTAGATACCTTGTCTCTATGCCACAAGTCAAACTTGTTTTTGTTTCACCTACTTACTGTACTTTGTCCCACATTTCCTCTGATAATGTGAATTGTAGGTCAAGGCCTGACTTAGAGCACTCTCCTGACTTTGATCTTGTCATAATACTGCCATGATCATCTACTCTTCTCTGATCATGTGATGTTTTTTAAATTCTCTGTGGCAAATTTTCTCAGTGTTGGCACTATCAACATTTGGGAGTGAATAATTCTTTGTTTGGGCTGGGAGAGAGAGTGAGCTGTCATGTGCATTGCAAAAATATTTAGCAGTATCTCTGGCTTATACTCACCAAATACAAGTGACTCTGCTCCCCTCCCTGCCACAATCACAACAGTCATAAATAGCCCTAGATACTGCCCAATGTCTCCCCAGAGAAACAAAATTGCCCCTTGTTGAGAATCCTTGCTCTATGGTGGTGGTTTTGCTATCTCACAAAAGAGACACTTCTCATCTTTCAGCTGAGTTTCTCCCTTCGCCTTTTCTTATCTATCTACACTAATCCTCCAAAACATCTAGATATTAGCAAGGATATTTCTTATCAGATGACCAACGTTTAAAAGTATAATTAGTACACTCAAGAACGTTGAGTTCCTTAACTTCCTATGCCTTTTTCCCCACAAGGACTAAACTGGCATCCAAATGGATAATCATTTTACTTTCATTAAACAGTAACAGTAATCAAATCACCTCAAGCTCTTAGTCAAATACCCTCCAGATTGCATCTTTAGTTCCAGACAAACTCTTAGACATCTTCTCAGATATACAGATTCTGTTATCATCTTGCCTTACTATAAAAAGTCTGCATATATATCACCTGTTTGGGCTTGAATTTCACTTCCTGTTGGAAGTTACATATCTTCTAATTTCAAAATAATCCTCAATACCCCATTTAAACAGACTCCACCTTAGAGTTAAGACATTTTAACTGCCATAGACAACAGCACATCTAATAATCAGGTTTCGGCACTGTATCTTTGCTAGGGTGGAAGAGGCAGATGTTCACAGGGCACAAAAGCACTAGAGACTACTGACAGAGACTTTGAAGAGGACAAATGTGTGTGTGTGTGTGTGTGTGTATGTGTGTGTGTGGTGTGGAGGAATGTTTCTCATCCATGAATGTAAAACTTTCTAAGCTTATTTTTCCTGCCGCTATCTGCAGCTTATGTGCAGAATTTTCTGCCTTTCAAAAGAAAAGGCATTTTTGTAGGTCTTTGCACAATCTATTCTCCTGTAACAAGCACAATCATTTACACGTCTGTAAAACTTTTCAATATTGTTAGGGGTTGCAAACACTGGGATACAATGTTCTTGCACATCTAGTTTTTTTTTTGTCTCTTAAAAGTCAGTCCTCTCATTAAGATTACTGCATATATTTCTGAACACAAATGATGAAGGAAGTTTATTCTATATTTTGGAAGAAAAATGGCCAGTATATCATTGCACTGACTGCTGACAAAGAGGCTATATAATGAAAATGTAGAAGAGTCTCTGAATATAACCGGGAAAGTAAGAAGTAGGACCAAGGACATGAAACGAAGAAAGTGTACCTAAAGCCAGTTGACTGTGTTATGAAAAAATAAATTCAATTAGTCTTGACACTTAGAAAGAATGCTTTCTTATTTTATTTTTTAAAGGCAGGGTGAGAGATTGAAAAAAAAATCTAGATTTTTCACTAGTACCAGTCAAACAACAGCAACAACAACAAGAACAAAACTATGCCAATCTCCTAATCTCTGTCAATCTCTGTTACCTTGCTTAGAAAAAGACTCTTTGCAGATGGGATGAAGTCAAGGTTTTTAAAAGGGAAGATTAAGAGATCAATGTAATCAAGGGTCTTTATTAGAGAAATTTGGAAAGTATACTTCAGAGTGGACATGTGACAATGGAAGCACATTTGGAGTGATATGTTTTGAAGACAAGTAATTGAATGTAAGCCAAGAACTGCAGGTAGACTGGGCAACATGGAAAAGGAGAGATTCTCTCCTAGAGTCACCAGATAGAAACAATCCTGCTGACACCTTGATTGGTTGCCCTTATCACAGTTCTGTTTCCAGAAATATATAAATTTATATTTAAAACTTACTACTATAGCAGTAAGAGAAAATGAATGCAGTAAAAAGAAGTATTTTCATTATTATACTTTCAGTGAACATTATTCTTTTTGTTGTTTATTCTGTTAAAAATATGTGGAGTATTGAGCTAGCAATACCCTCAATTACTAGCCTGTTGAACACCTACTTGGGATTATTTCATCCAGTTCTAGTTTTCTTTTTCACTGTGATTGCTAGTCTCTTCCAGATGCTCCCCACCATTGGGATATATTTTAATTGATTTGAACTGTGTCCTTGGGAATGAATTCTATAGTATATACCAATTATATTTTGTTTATTCATTCTTCATATGTCAAAAACCACAAGTTTCAGCTCTCATATATTATAGGTAATGTTAATATCGTATTTAAAATTTCTCCTGGGAGTGCAATTATAAAGCCTCAGGATATAAGCTTATTTCATTCTCTAAACTGTTGCCTAACTGTTCTCTAGTATAGCTACATAAGTCAATACTTCATTTTAGTTCGTAAAGATTCCTACTTTAACCCACATCCTTATAATAATTTGTTATGATCTGACCTCTGATTCTTATGAATTTGAACATGCAAGATACATATTTCTTTATTTTCATTTTCCTTTTCCTGATAGCTAACAAGGCTGAATGTCTGGATCAATGTGCCTATCATTCAATGGCCATGAAGTATAGGGGAGCACACAGAGGCAGAGCCTCAGGGTTCAAGAAGACTGA
>NW_006988369.1:0-669 GCF_000164805.1 Carlito syrichta
AAAGTGATGGTAGGATTCTTGTTGATAATATTTCTCAATTCAAATCCTATGTCTGGGTAATGCTGTGTAATCTATTTCCTGTTGGAACATTTATAACATATAATGACATTTTTATTTATTTATTTATTTATTATTTATTTATTTATTTATTTATCAATCACTGTGTCACCCAGGCTGAAGTACAAGATCATGGCTACCACAGCCTCTACCTTGCTGGGCTCAGGCAATTCTTCTGCCTCAGCCCCCAAATAGTTGGAACTATAGGAGCATACCACCACAACCAACTAATTTTTTAATTTGTTGTAGAGATGAGTTATCATGATGTTGTTCAGGCTGGTCTTGAACTCCTGGTCTCAAGCAATCCTCTTGCTTCCACCTTTCAAAGTGCTGAAATTATATAATGAGCCAACACACCCAGTATTATGATGACATCTTAATAAAAGTCCCTGTAAATGTGGTAATAAAACTGATTTTGTGTATCCCCAGATTTTACACAAATTAATATCAACAAAGTACTCTTTTTTCTTATGTAATGCCTGTTCATTTTCTAAAGGAATGGAATTTTATTTTGAAAACTTTGTCGTAAGATAGGATTTCTACTTTAGGGAATATAATGTAATGAAGATTCTGTGCTGAAATGGAGAGCTTCATCTTAACAGCAGGATAAAC
>NW_006988370.1:0-805 GCF_000164805.1 Carlito syrichta
GGTATGACATATTCAAAGAATCTAAAATTTACAGTCTACTTCCTTCCTTCCTTACTTACTTAGAGGAAGTGGTAAGAAATGAGACTGAAAGGGTAATCACAATCATTAAATGCCATACTGAGAGACAACTCTGGGAATGTTAAAAAATAGACGCCTTGGCGCCACCGAAGATTAATTCAATCAGGAACTCTGGGGATTATGGTGAGGAGAAAGGTCTTGGGCACTGGAGTTTTTTTAAAGTTTCACCAGTACTCTTCTGATGTGCAGTCATGGTTGAGAATTAGTGCTGCAGGCAAAAGGGAGACAAATAAGTTTAAGAAGCAAAAGGCATTATCAAATTTGTGCTTTAGACAGAGTGTTCTGGCAACAGAGCAGAAAATAAACTAAAGAATGATATACAGGAGGCAGGGATATCGTGGGAGTGTTAGAATAATCTAAACAAGAGATGAGAAGCTATTAAAATGACTTTTTATGCCTTTATGTTTTTTTCTTTATCTTTTCTTTCTTTCTTTTTTTCTTTTTTGAGATGGAGTCTCACTCTGACACCCAGGTTGAAATGCAGTGGCGCCATCACTCCCACAGCCCACTGCAGCCTTGACATTCTGGACCCAACCAAGCCTTCCACCCCAGCTTCTCTAGTAGCTGGGACTACAGACACTTGCTACCACACCCGGTTAATTTTTTAAAATTCTTTTTTTAGAGACGAGTTCTCCCTATGTTGCCCAGGCTGATCTCAAACTCCTGGGCTCAAGCAATTCTTCTGCCTCAGCCTCCCAAAGTGCTGGGATTACAAGTGTGAGCCACG
>NW_006988371.1:0-1131 GCF_000164805.1 Carlito syrichta
AAACATAGAAAACCTTGGGTGAGGGAAAGCCTTGGGGGAGGGATCGCCTCTGACCCATAGTTCAAGATCAGGAAGGAAGACCAGGATGTTGACCAAATGGAAAACCTGTGATTGCAGCAGTTTGAGTGCCCAGTCAGAGAGGATGGCACGAGTTGGATGGTTTGAGAGCAGCCTGGGTAACCTAGTGAGGAAAGAAATGAAACACAGAAAGGAAGAAAGAAAGAAAGAAAGAAAGAAAGAAAGAAAGAAAGAAAGAAAGAAAGAAAGAAAGAAAGAAAGAAAGAAAGAAGGAATCAATTCTCCTGCAATCTTTCTCCCCTCAGTCCTTCCCCCCAACCCCCTCAACATGTGACAGTGCCCCAAGCTCGGCACCTTTCAACCCCACCCCCCCCCCAAATAGCTGAAACTGCTTTGGTGAGGGAGTTCCCATGCACCCTGGCCGGGTTCCTCCTGGCTCTCCTCTCTGCCATGTGAAATTGCTCCAGGCAGGCTGACACTCCTACTCGGCATCTAGGATCTTCCACCAAGAAAGCCCAGGGACACATCCCTCACCTGGGACATTTCTTCCCCCAATACCATTTTTCCTGACTCTAATGTCATTCACCCTGTGAAAACATGATGAGCAGTTGAGAATCTATGTATGATTCTCATGTTTTTTGGAGACAGTGTCTAGCTCTGTGGCCCAGGCTGGTGTCTGGGTACATGACCGTCATTCACCGCCAGCCTCAAAATCATGGGCTCCAGTGATCCTCCCACCTCAGCCTCCAGAGTGGCCAATATGATGTACACCTCAACCCTAGACCCCTGTTTGGGTGGCTACAGAAACAAGCTCTGCCTCCATGACCCTGGCTGGCCTTTAGCTCCTAGGCTTCAGCTATCCTCCCACCTCGGCCTCCCAGAGCACTGGGATTCCAAACATCATCCACCGTACCAGACCTTCTTGCTCATTTTTGATGATGGATCGCAGTTGGGATGGGGCCTCAACCTTGTCATCCTAGCACCTTGGGAGGCCGAGGCCAGCGGCCAGCTGAATCTGTGGAATGAGAACCACACAGGCACCTCAGCTAGACATGTCTCTTCTCTCCATCCCAAATGAGTTAGGTGTTGTGGGACGTGCCTGTCATTCTGGCT
>NW_006988372.1:0-697 GCF_000164805.1 Carlito syrichta
CAGGTTCCAGCAAGCCTTTCCCTGACCTTCCAAGGAGCTGGAATGACAGGCACATGCCACCATGCCCAACTCATTTAGGATGGAGGATAGAAACGAGGTCTCACCAAGGTTTTCCAGCAGGTATTGACCTGCAGACTTGAACCGGTACTGGTCTTGGCCTCACAAAGCACTGGGATGATGAGGCTGAGATCTGGAGGCTGCCTCGATCCTTTTTGGAAAATGAACCAGAAGGACTGGCGTGGTGGATCACGCCTGGAGTCCCAGTGCTCTAGGAGGCAGAGGACGGAGGACAGCTGGAGCCCCGGAGCCCAAGGCCAGACCATGCCACACAGGGAGTCCCCCTCTCCACACCCATTCAATCAGGTGTTCTGAGGTCAAGGTGCACGTCATCCTGGTCATTCCAGAGACTGAAGCTGGAGCCCGTGATTGCAAGACTGGTTGTGAACGACGGTCTTATCCCCATGCCCCATCCTGTGCCACAGAGCCAGACCCTGTCACCATAAACATCTGAATCATACACAGATTCTCAATTGTGCATGGTGTGTTCATAGGGAGACTGGCTTTAGAGCCAGGAAAATAGGATTCGGGGGAAGAAATGTCCCCAGGTGAGGGATATGTCCCTGGCATTTCTTGGTGGAAAGGTCTCAGTTTCCGAGTCAGAGGGTCAGCAAGCCTGGGGCACATTTCTCACCTCGAA
>NW_006988373.1:0-851 GCF_000164805.1 Carlito syrichta
CACTGTCATGTCAGCTTTGATTCTTGAGCAGTGTTTGTAGTTTCCTGTAAAGGTCTTCACGTCTCTGGTTAGGAAAATGCCAAGGTATTTCATTTTTTTGTGGCTATTGTGAATGGAATTGTGTTTTTTATTTGGGTTTCTGTTTGTTTATTATTGGTGTAGAGAAATGCGATTGTCTTTTGTACATTTATTTTGTATCCTGAGACTTTGCCAAAGGCCTTTATCAATGTAAGGAGGCCTTTGACAGATTCTCTTGGGTTTTCAAGGTACACAGTCATATCATCTGCATAGAGAGATAACTTGACTTCCTCTTTTCCTATTTGAATACCTCTGATTGCCTCCTCTTCTCTGATTGCTGTAGGCAGGACTTCCAATACTATGTTGAACAGGAGGGGTGAGAGTGGGCATCCTTGTCTTGTTCCAGTTTTCAGGGGATTTGGTTCCAATTTTTGTCCATTTAGGAGTATGCTGGCTGTGGGTTTCTCGTAGATGGCTTTTACTATTTTGAGGTATGTTCCCCGTATGCCTAGATGTTCAAGGGTTTTGATCAAGAAGGGGTGCTGGATTTTATCAAAAGCTTTTTCTGCATCTAATGATATGATCATGTGGTTTTTGTTTTGACATCTGTTGATGTATTTAATTACATTTATGGTTTTACGAATGTTGAACCAGCCTTGCATCCCATGAATGAAGTCTACTTGGTCATGGTGGATGATTTTTGAGATGTATTGCTGAATCCGGTTTGCTAGGATCTTGTTGAGATTTTGGCATCTGTGTTCATCAAAGATATTGGCCTGTAGTTCTCTTTCTTTGTTGGATCTTTACCTGGCTTGGGTATCAATGTGATGTGA
>NW_006988373.1:1977-7436 GCF_000164805.1 Carlito syrichta
GGGTATTTTGTCTGAATTAAGATCGCTACTCCTCCTTTCTTTTGTATTTCTGTTCGCCTGAAAGTTTGTTTCCCATCCTCTTACTTTGAGTCTGTGGGTGTCCTTTCTAGTGAGGTGAGTCTCTTGAAGGCAATAGATTGTTGCCTGATGATATTTTATCCATTTTGCCATTCTATGTCTTTTCAGTGGTGCATTTAGTCCATTCACATTTAGGCTAATAATTGAAATGCAAGAGTTGATCCCTGTCATAAGGTTCTTACAGAGTTGTTCCTGTTTGTTTGTTGTCTTTCTTTGGGTTTTGGAGTTGGTTCATGTGTGTTTTTAATCTTTTGCCTGTACTCTTGTGAAGAATGCTGTTGTTCTTTTTTCTTTTTCTTCTGTGTTCAGTACTTTCTTAAGTGTTTCTTGTAGAGGTGGTCTGGTGGCAGTGTAGGTTCTTAGGGATTGGATGTCTGGAAAAGATTTCAATTCTCCCTCACTAATGAAGCTTAGTTTGGCTGGGTAGGTTATTCTTGGTTGAAATTGTTTCTCTTTTAGAACTTTGAAGATAGGGCTCCAGGCTCTCCTGGCCTGAAGGGTTTCTGTGGATAAATCTGCTGCTATTCTAATTGGTTTTCCCTGGTAGGTAGTCTGGCCTTTTTCTCTTGCTGCCTTTAGGATTTTTCCTTTTATAGCTACTTTGTTTAGACGAATTATTATGTGTCTGGGAGTTGGTCTTCTCATTTGTTGTCTTATAGGGGTTCTCTGAATCTCTTGTGTTTGAATTTTTTCATCCTTGATGAGATGAGGGAAGTTTTCTTGAATGATTTCATGAAATGTTTGTTCCAGTGTGGCTTCTGTTTCTCTCTCTGCCTCAGGAAGCCCAATTACTCTTAGGTTTGTTCTCTTGAAGTGATCATTCATCTCTTGCAGGTTTTGTTCTCTTTTTGAGCTTCTTTTCTATGCTTTTGACAGTTTGGGTTAGTTCTGTGTTTTGGTCTTCGAGCGCTGAGATTCTTTCTCCTGCTTGGTTGATTCTGCTTTCCATGCTTATTAGTCTGTTGTTCATTTCCATCACAGTATTCTTTACTGCTGTCATTTCTGACATCAGCTCCTTCCTATTTTCCTCTTGTCTCTCCTCAATTTTTTAAATTCTCTCTATTAATTTCTTGATGTCTGGGTTTGTTGCATGTAACCAGTCATTCTGGGGGCTCTTCATTATTTGTGTTCCAGAATCTGTTTTCTCAGTGTTTAATTTCCCAGGGGTCTGTGTGAGACCTATATTCTTCTTTTGGTTTTTCTTCATTTGTGCGGTTTTCCCCCTCCCTACTTTTTCCTTCCCTCCACGTCACCGTCTTCTTTAATTCTGTTATTCAGGGGTAAGGGATTGGTTTTACTTCTGTTTGTTCAATCTCCTATTCTTTATGTATGCCCTCTTACTTTGTTCAATTCTGGAGTTGCACTGTAGGTTGGAGGTGGTCCTTTTTGCTGTTTTGAGAGTTACTTAAGGGGGGAGCTGTGATTCAAAATCTATCTGCAGGTCCTGGTATTCGCTGACAGGTGTGTGGGTAATGTGGAACCCACTTCCCACTGCCCTGGAATCTGTCCATGCAGTGGGGCTGTAGGTTTACTCCCTGAAAAAAAATGTGGTTAGTAGAGGGGAGAGAATGGAGCAGATAGTGGGTTGAAGAGGGGAATGGAGAAATAGAGGAGTAAGGGGGGGAAACAAATGAGTGTGCCAACAAATAGAGAGAGAGAGGCCTATACTGAAACAGATAAAAACAATAGACCACAGCTACAGATGAACCAACTCTCATGCAAAAAATAAAAAATAAAACATATAGTGATGCTAACATTCAAGCTAACCAACCACCTTATTAGTGTGCTGTTCCTTTGTACAAAGATATGGTTTACAGAGAGAAGAAAAGAGAAGAAAAGGAAAAGAAAAAAGGGAACAATACAGTAGGAATAGAATTAAGTCATTAAACTAATAGAATCAATGAAGCACACTCTGAGACATTTCGTTTAAGTCCAATGTCCTTTCAGGTCTGATTTCTAGTTTTCTTTTCAAGCTGGTAAATTAGTTTGCAGTTAGGGTCAGTTGCCCCTGATCTGCTGTGAAGGACAGTGCAGACTACCCTCCGTTCAGCACTCTGGTCTATGTCTTTATCAAGCTTGTTTCTCCCGTTTCGGTGTTGTTTCCTTGAATCGCCAGCAGGTGGTGCTATCTCAGCTGCTCGCCCCAGAGGGGGTGGGGCCGGACAGGAACAAGATGGCTGCCTGCCTCAGGGCAGTCAACAGGAGACTTACAGCAGGCGGGTAGACGTCTCGGTCGCAGGAGAGGTGGCAGCGATCCCAGCAGATCTTCCCTGAAGGGGTTTGAAGTGGATCGCCTCTGGCCCAGGTGGTGTGATGTGCTACAGCTGTCACAGAGACCGCGCTGCGGCGGTGGAGGTGGGGGGGGTGTGACTGCGGCGGTGGCAGTGGCACCGTTTGCGCTGCAGTGACTGTCCAGTCGTTGTGATTCCCCAGCGGTGGCAACGGCCGAGCTCCATATGAAGAGCAGGCTGCGATGTTGGGGTCCGCAGCCCCCCGGGGCGAGAGTCAGAGACCCACTGCAGATCTCCTTTGCAGAGGGCTTCACAGACCAAGTTGTCCCATCGCCATCTTGCCGCTTCTCTATTTATTTTTAATTCCAGTGGTTCTTACCAGTTTCATAGGAGATTGGGTCTGTAGAACTCCACATGTTGTCAGCCCAGATGTGGTATAGCTTGTCTTTCCCTTGGTATTACTTTTCTGCTTCTCCCCTCAGATATGCTCTCCTCCAGGGATAAGATGCTGCCATTCACTTAATCACCCAGACAAGCATGCTTGGTATGGGTCCATTGGTTTTGCTCACCTAGTATCTCAGGTCTTGACCTTTTCCAATATATGGTAGGATGGACTTTCTGGCCCTCAGGTTGGCTGGGCCTTATGAGGTAACTAGCTTTGGCCAATTTATTGTGAGTGGAAATGATAGGCTCCAATTCTGGGTCAGAGCATTTGCTGTGGATGCAAGATACTCCACCATCACACCCAACACCAAAGTTGTCTTTCCCTCTACCATGGTGACAGACAACTTTCAAGGCAGTGGTGACCTCATCAGTCTGGAATCCTGATGGGAGAAAACTGGAGCCACAGCTGCCCCTAGCTGGACATGTAGCCTGACTAAGAAATAGCCCTGTGTTGTTTTAAGCTGCTGAAATGTGGGATTGTTTGTTACTACAGCAGATCCTCACATATCCCGACTGATACAATCATGGAGACTTTAAGATTACTCCTCTACCAAGTGAGTAGACCTGCATGTCTCTGAGATAAAACATGGCTTACTGCTGTCAAGTAAAGTCAAATCTCATCACTTCTCCCCTGGGCTCCTAGAGAAGCCCCCTTACTGTTCTCCTGCCTCCAGTCTTGCTCCCCTCAATCCACCATCCTCACCAACCATATTAGTAACTATCCCAAAGCCCCAGTGCCCAACCTTCATGTCACCACTGGGCTCCTATAGCCCTCTATGCCTATTTCTGTCGTGGCATTTAGTACATTGCAATGTGGACAAATTACTTCATTCGACATTGTTTATGTTGCAGGCACTGTGTTAGGGGTGAGAGTCACAATGATGAAAAATAAGTCATGGGCACTTGCCATCATGAAGGGATGTTCTGGAAATTGAGACCAGATGTAGGCTGCTTTATTATTGCCTTCCCACCAAGTATCATGGTGCCTATGACAAAATTTTGGGAGAACAGTTAAAGCAATCAGTTTCCCTACCCTGTTTCTGAACCAACCCTGAGGTCCCATGCCAGGGTATGTTGAATGGAAATGAACCTTCCCTTTATCACTAATGAAGCTGATGCTGGAGAGTGGGGCTCACCCCTGCAGGCATGGGACCCCTCCGGGGGCCCCAGGAACAGACAGGAAGGAACCCACCATGAGAGAAGCACAGACTAACCCCCTAGGCTCAGCCGTGGTTGAGGGGGGAGCTGTTGCTATAACACCCCTGGTGGTGGAAGAGCAAAGCAGACATGAGCTCCCAGGGAGGCTCCACAGAGAGGGAGAAGGATGGGCCCAGGGATCCTGCCCTGCTCCGCCTCAAACTCACCACTTCAAGGGGCCAGAGGAGCAGGGACTTCTGGGGGTAATCCCTCCCTGAGGAAATTGGGAGTTGGAAAGCTTTCCCCTAACTCTAAACAATTAAATCACAGCATGGAGCATCACTCTGTGCAGGAACGGCTGTCACCATGTCACTGTCTGTAAGTGAGGCTTACGAAAGTGAACTCACCTGTCTGAACCCCTTCCTCTGGGTGGATTCTACCACCTGGTCCTTGTTTGGTCCTCTGGAGTTACACAGAGTGAGTCTAATCTCCTCAGTAATTGCAAAAATAAATTTAATAAATTCGATTAAAGTGTGTAACAGAGGATGCAAAATTTCTGTGATCCAGACCTTTCTTTTCATCATTACCAGCACCATGGAAATTGCAGGAATTAGAGACTCAGCTGAACCTGGACAAGGTATGTCACCAAGGGAGTTCAAATGACCCCAAACCCCCACAGAGCAAGGCAGGTTGAGGTTTGCCTTAAATTAGGAGGAGGGTCCAGGCCCTTTAACTCCATAGAGACCAAAGTGACCTTGGGTTTGATTAGGAAACTCAAAACAGGGGGATTTGAGGCTTTAAAAAAAATCATTAGCATTATACTTAATGGTGAATAACAGAAAGCTTTTCATCTAAGATCAGGAAAAATAATGGGATGCCTGCTTCTACCACTTTTGTTTAATATAGTAATAAAGGTCCTAGTCAGAAAATCAGGCAAAAAGTAAAAAATAAAACAAAATAAATAGAAGACATTCACATTGGAAAGAGAGAAAATTATTTCTGTTCACAGATGACTTGATCTTATATATAGAAAATACTAGAGATTACACACTCACATACACACATACAGACTATTAAAACTCATAAACAAATTCAGCAAAATTGCAGAATAAAAAGTTGACACACAAGAATCACCTGCATTTCTGTACACTAACCATGAGCAATTTAAAAAAAGAGAGAGAAAGAAGACAATTCATTTACAATAGCATCAAAACAATAAAATAAAATACTTAGGAATTAGTTTAATCAAGAAGTTAAAAAACTTGTTTATGAAAAGTACAAAACATTGCTGAAAGAAATTTTAAAAAACACAAATAAAGCTGGGCTCAATGGCTCAGCCTGTAATCCCGCGCCTTTGGGAGGCTGAGGTGAGTGGATTGCCTGAGCCCACAGGTTCGAGACCCGCCTGGGTAGCGAGACCTCATCTCTACAATAAATAAAAAAATCAGCCAGGCATGGTAGCGCATGCCTGTAATTCCGGCTACTGGGAAGGCTGAGGCGGAAGGATCGCCGGAGCCCAGCAGCGAGGGCTGCGTGCCGGGAGCGGCCACTGCACTCCAGTCTGGGTGA